>NC_133414.1:76642500-76902500 GCF_049350105.2 Macaca mulatta
CTCAGACCAATATCCTTGATGAACATTGATGCAAAAATCCTCAGCAAAATACTGGCAAACTGAATCCAGCAGTACATCAAAAATCTTATTCACCACAATCAAGTAGGCTTCATCCCCAGGATGCAAGGTTGGTTCAACATATGCAAATCAATAAATGTGATACATTACATAAATAAAACTAAAGACAAAAACCATATGATTATCTCAACAGATATAGAAAAGGATTTCAATAAATTTTGGCATCCTTTCATGTTAAAAACTCTCAATAAACTAGGTATTGAAGGAATATACTTCAAAATAATAAAAGCCATGTATGACAAACCCACAGCCAACATCATACTGAATGGGCAAAAGCTGGAAGCATTCCCCTTCAAAACAAGCACAAGACAAAGATGTACTCTCTCACCACTCCTATTCAACATAGTGTTGGAAGTTGCCAGAGCAATCAGGCAAGAGAAAGAAATAAAGGGCATTCAAATAGTAAGAGAGGAGTCAAACTATCCCTGTTTGCAGATGACATGATTCTGTATCTAGAAAACCCTATCATCTCAGCCCAAAAGCTTCTTAAGCTGATAAACAACTTCATCAAAGTATCAGAATACAAAATCAATGTGCAGAAATACCAGCATTGTTATATACCATCAACAGTCAAACTGAGAGCCAAATAACAAATGAACTCCCATTTGCAATTGCCAGGAAAAGAATACCTAGGAAAACAGCTAACAAGGGAAGTGAAAGATCTCTAAAAGGAGAACTATAAACTACTGCTTAAAGAAATCAGAGATGACACAAACAAATGGAAATATATAGGAAGAATCAATATTATTAAAATGACCATACTGCTCAAAGCAATTTATAGATTCAATGCTTTTCCATTAAACTACCACTGATATTCTTTGCAGAAAAAATCTATTTTAAAATTCATATTGAACCAAAAAAGAGCCTGAATAGCCAAGGCAATCCTAAGCAAATAACAAAGCTAGAGGCATCATGCTACCCAACTTCAAATTATGCTATAGGGCTACAGTAACCAAAACAGCAAGGTATTGGTACAAGAACAGACACAGATCAATGGAACAGAAAAGAGAACCCAGAAATAAGACTGCACACCTACAACTATCTGATCTTCAACAAACCTGACCAAAACAAGCAATGAGGAAACAGTGCTGGGATACATGGCTAGTCATACGCAGAAAATTGAAACTGGACCCCTTCCTTACACCATATAGGAAAATTAACTCAAGATGGGTTAAAAACTTAAGTGTACCCTGGTGTGATTCCGTCCTGTGCGGCTGTTCTCTTGAGCAGTGGTTGTTTATCTCCGTCCGCCTTCTCTCCCACCTAAGTGTGTGCCGCCACCCAATGGAAGATTCGATGGACATGGACATGAGCCCCCTGAGGCCCCAGAACTATCTTTTTGGTTGTGAACTAAAGGCTGACAAAGATTATCACTTTAAGGTGGATAATGATGAAAATGAGCACCAGTTATCTTTAATAACGGTCAGTTTAGAGGCTGGTGCAAAGGACGAATTGCACATTGTTGAAGCAGAGGCAATGAATTACAAAGGCAGTCCAATTAAAGTAACACTGGCAACTTTGCAAATGTCTGTACAGCCAACCATTTCCCTTGGGGGCTTTGAAATAACACCACCAGTGGTCTTAAGGTTGAAGTGTGGTTCAGGTCCACTGCACATTAGTGGACAGTACTGAGTAACTGTGGAGGAAGATGCAGAGTCAGAAGATGAAGAGGGGGAGGATGTGAAACTCTTAAGTATATCTGGAAAGCAGTCTGCCCCTGGAGGTAGTAGCAAGGTTCCACAGAAAAAAGTAAAACTTGCTGCTGATGAAGATGATGATGAAGATGATGATGATGATGAAGATGATGAGGAAGCTGAAGAAAAAGTGAAGAAATCTATACAAGATACTCCAGCCAAAAATGCACAAAACTTAAATCAGAATGGAAAAGACTCAAAACCATCATCAACACCAAGATCAAAAGGACAAGAACCCTTCAAAAAAACAGAAAAACTCCTAAAACACCAAAAGGATCTAGTTCTGTAAAAGACATTACAGCAAAAATGCAAGCAAGTATAGAAAAACGTGATTCTCTTCCCAAAGTGGAAGCCAAGTTCATCAATTATGTGAAGAATTGCTTCCAGATGACTGACCAGGAGGCTATTCAAGATCTCTGGCAATGGAGGAAGTCTCTTTAAAAAAATAGTTTAAACAATTTGTTAAAAATTTTCCATCTTATTTCGTTTCTGTAACAGTTGATATCTGGCTGTCCTTTTTGTAATGCAGAGTGAGAACTTTCCCTACTATGTTTGATAAATGTTGTCCAGGTTCCATTGCCAAGAATGTGTTGTCCAAAATACCTGTTTAGTTTTCAAAGATGGAACTCCACCCTTTACTTGGGTTTAAGCATGTGTGGAATGTTATGATAGGACATAGTAGTAGCAGTGGTTGGACATGGAAATGGTGGAGAGACAAAAAGATACACATAAAATAAAACTCAGTATTTTCATAAAGTAAAAAAAAAAAAAAAAAAAAAACTTAAATGTAAAACCCAAAACTATAAAAATCCTGGAAGACAACCGAGGCAGTACCATTTGAGACATAGGCACAAGCAAAGATTTCATGATGAAGATGTCAAAAGCAATTGCAATAAAAGCAAACATTGACAAATGGGATCTAATTAAATTAAAGAGCTTCTGCACAGCAAAAGAAGCTATCATCAGAGAGAACAGACAACCTACAGAATGGGAGAAAATTTTTTTTTCTCTGATGAAGGTCTAATATCCAGCATCTACAAGAAACTTAAATTTATAAGGAAAAAAACATTAAAAAGTGGAAAAGGACATGAGCAGACACTTCTCAAAAGGAGACACACATGTGGCCAACAAACATATGAAAAAAAAGCTCAACATCACTGATTATTACAGAAATGCAAATCAAAACCACAATGAGATATCATCTGACACCAGTCAGAATGGCTATTAGTAAAAGTCAAGAAATAACATGCTGGTGATGTTGTGGAGAAAAAGGAATGTTTTTACACTGTTGTTGGGAGTGTAAATTAGTTCAACCATTGTGGAAGACCGTGTGGTGATTCCTCAAAGACCCAAAGACAGACCTACCCTTTGACCCAGCAATGCCATTACTGGGTATATACCCAAAAGATTATAAATCGTCCTATTATAAAGACACATGCAATGCACGTGTATGTTTACTGCAGCACTATTCACAATAGCAAAGACATGGAATCCAACTAAATGCCCATCAATGATAGGCTGGATAAAGAAAATGTGGTACATATACACCAAAGAATACTTGTAGCCACAAAAAAAAGAATGAGATCATGTCCTTTGCAGGGACGTGGATGGAGCTGAAGGCCATTATCCTTAGCCAACTAACACAGGAACAGAAAACCAAATACCATATGTTCTCACTTATAAGTGGGAGCTAAATGATGAGAACACACTGACACATAGTGGGGAACAGCACACACTGGGGCCTATCAGAGAGTGGAAGGTAGGAGGAGGGAGAGAAGCAGGAAATATAACTAACAGGCAGTAGGCTTAATACCTGGGTGATGAAATAATTTGTATAACCAACCCCCATGACACACATTTACCTATGTAACAAACCTGCACATGCTGCACATGTACCCCTGAGCTTAAAATAAAAATAAAAATAAAACTCAGCTTCAAAGACTATGGTATACAAGAGTAAGAAATGATCTGTGGTCGGCTGGGCACGGTGGCTCATGCCTGTAATCCCAGCACTTCAGGAGGCCGAGGCGGGTGGATCATGAGGTCAGGAGCTCAAGACCAGCCTGATCAACATGGTGGAACCTTGTCCCTACTAAAAATATAAAAATTAGCTGAGCGTGGTGGCACACACCTATAGTCCCAGCTACTTGGGAAGCTGAGGCAGGTGAATTGCTTGAACCTGGGAGGTAGAGGTTGTGATGAGCTGAGATTGCGCCACTGGACTCCAGCCTGGGCAACAGAGTGAAACTCCGTCTCAAAAAAAAAAAAAAAAAAAAAAAAAAGAAATGATCTGTGGTCAGAAAGGGACGAGTGTGATGATGAGACTAGAACTCATTAGTGGCTGACATCTCTCCTCATCCATCATTCCCATCTTCATTTACCCATCCTTCAATGCCTCACTCAAACTCATCTCTTCTATGAAGTCCCCCCAGGTTTACCATGTACAGTTGATGCCCATTATTCGTGCATTTAGTATGTGTGAATTCATCTAGCAGCTAACATTTATTTATAACCCCAAAATCGGTACTCACTATGCTTCTGAGGTTATTCTCAGAATGTGCACAGTGGCACATTCCCAGCTGAGGTCCAACAAGGCACCACTGCCTTCTTGTTTTAGCTCTCATACTGTAAACCAGGATCCTTTTTGTGATCTACAGAACGGCATGCTTTTGCATGTTTGTGTTTTGTGAGCAATGTTGCTGTTGAAAGGCACCCACACATGCAATGCAGATGGGCTGTCTAGTGATCCCAAGCACAAGGAGGCTATGACAGCCTTACAGGGAAAATGGGAAAATAGGTGTTTGATGAACTCCAGATATGAGTTGCAGTGCTGCTGGCCATGAGTGCAATGTTAATGAATCTATAATGCATATTAAATAAGGTATCTTTAAACGGAAACACACACAGAACAAGACTGTTAACTGATTGGTTAACAAAAATGTTGTAACCAGAGGATTACAGGAACCTAACCCAGTGTTTCCCCTAGGAGCAATGCTTAATTGCTAAAGAAATTAGCTTCCGTATTACCTAATTCATTGCTTGTGGCAGCTTGGTAGAACATAACTACCGTGAATAACAAGAATCAACTGTAACTTAAACTCACATGGCTCGCATTTAGAGCTTCTCTCTACCTCCTAATTAGCCCATTATTATACATGGCTTTATATCCTAACTATTGGTATTATACAGCCTAACTCTTTGCTGTGTACTTTTTAATAAATAAGAAAATAATACCAAAAAAAAAAAAAAAAAAGGCTGGGTGCAGTGGCTTACACCTGTAATCCCAGCACTTTGGGGGTCTGAGGCGGGTGGATCACCTGAGGTCAGGAGTTCAAGACCAGCCTGACCAACATGGTGAAATCTCGTCTCAACAAAAATACAAAAATCAACCGGGCGTGGTGGCAGGTGCCTATAATCCCAGCTACTTGGGAGGCTGAGGCAGAAGAATCGCTTGAACCCAGGAGGCAGAGGTTGCAGTGAATCAAGATTGTTCCATTGCCAGCCTGGGCAATAAGAGCAAAACTCCATCTCAAAAAAAAAAGAAAAAAAAAAAAAGAGTTTTACACACTACTTCTTGGGCAGCCCCACACATTCCTTTAGAGTATTACTCATAATACCCGATCTCTGCAGAATCAGCGAATCCAAAGCTCTGGTATTTTAGAAAAGGACAGCTTCCGCCCGTTATGTTTCTTTCAGGAATTTTAGACCTGGTGATGCGGCGGCAGCATGACCTTGTGTGAACTCTTGCACACTCAGAATTTCGGCTGTGGCATTCACCGGATGGTCTTCAGCTCTTTATCTCCAGATTCCTCTGCTCTGCCGTACACTGGAGAATAGCGCCAAGCTACCATGCGGCATGTCCATTTGATTATCCACCGATATGATCAACATAACTTGCCTCAAGTGGGACCACCTGCTCCTTGGATATCCCCCACTTGTCTCACTGCAAGTCGAATCAGCTTTCTGATTTTCATTTAATTAGAGTCATAAATAAATATTCATTTAACCAAATGATGGCAAAGGCCTCCGTGCTGATCCACATGCAGGCCCCCTCTGCTCTATCCATCTTGCAAGCTGCTGTCAGATCATGGCATTCATCACCACAGTCCCTGCCTAAACCCATTTCTGTGGGATCAAATCCAGACGGCTCACCCTAGCACACAAGGCAGGCCTTTGGAAGCTCAGCCCGCCCCATCTACTTTTCTGGTTTCATTTTCCAGTAGGAATTCCCGGCCAGTCCGGCTGCACTCTCCACATGCCTCCGCACAGGCCTGCATATCCCCTCTCAGAGACTAGCTCACTTGTTTCCCATCTGAAAGGCCCTTTCTTTTCCTCTCTGCTGTGTAAACCACACACACACTTCCACCTGGATCCAAGTCCCACTTGTCTTGACTGCTCCTGTGTTTGTCCCTTGACTGGACTCCTACAGGACCTGTCATCCATCTCACTGTTCATCCTTTCCTTACGTTTTCTGTGTCATCATCTCAATTTTGCTGTGCAAGTTCCTAAAAGGCAGGACTTCATACATGTCTAACTCTCCAGCACAGGGCTGTGTGCAGATTTTGGGATGAAAATATAAACCTTTTCACTCAACCTGGTTCAATACTTGAACTCTCCACCATAAATGAACCATCATCTGTATTAGTTACTTTCTTCAAATAAAATAGTTGGTCAGAGGGGATGTAGCCAGCCTTCCAGTACCACTGGTACTGATGCATTCAGGAAAATGTCTGCGCATACTGGAGAGATGGGGTATTTGAAAACAGGAATAGCAGAATTCTTCATAGTGCCAGGACCACAGCAGATGCTCAAGAACGTGTTGGTTAAATGAATGACATAAGATGTTTTGAGCTCAAATCTTTTGTGCGTAAATATCTCATCTATGACACAAGCCACGTGGCATACCTCTGTCCACCACCTCCCAAATAACCGGCTTTTGGCCATTCCCCGAGTGCCCTCCAGGAGGAACCTACATCGACCACTGTACCACACGTCTTGAGAGAGAAGAGGATGTTGACATGGGTGCCGTTGGACACTCCTCGGCAGGAGGTGTTGGTCAGGAAGAGCTCCAGGCCACCAACCAGCTCCCTGGGGATGCTCACTTCAATGGCATTTGATTTGCACAACACAGGGACTGCAGAGAAAAGAGGCCACTGTTAGAGCCAGGAAACCTGAATCGAGAGGAAGGCTTTTAGGAGAAATAATTTCACCCTCACACAACCTGAGTTTTTTGTTCCATCCCCAAGGAAATCAGAGGGGCTGAAAACAAGTTGGTGAATAAAACCACTATTCCTAACTCCCAAGATTATGGTGAAATAATGTTCCTCAAATATATGGTTCCCCGAATTAGGAAATACCAGGTTCGACTTTCAATTCACCAAACATTGGTTTCAAAGTGTAGCCAGCATAACTCTGTGAACTGAAACACCTAAGAGATTAACTTTCAGCACAAACACAGTTTACTGGCAATACAGAAAAAGTGCTGCTTTGATATAGGCCTAAGGTACATAACGATACTGCTGTGACTTTACCATTAATTACTGCCTAGTAAAACAGAGACAATAAAAACAGTGTTAGCGCACTTGGGAAAGGCTTCCAAATTGTCCTTGCATTGCTCAGGAAACCATAAACTCTGACTATAAATTTCACCACTTTAGCTTAATATAAAAAAGATTGCTTTTCCTTAGCATTCCCAGGTTCTTCTCTAGACTCTGCAAATATCCTGAAAAGAATACTTGAGTTCTGTCAGCGTCCAATACATGAAGACACATCATAACGATGGTGTAGTGGTGCAAAGAAATCAGACACAGGTGCCCCTTATATGTTTGGTAGATGAATGGATGAATATTCTGGACATCAGGAACTACATTTCCAGGCCAGGCACGGTGGCTCGTGCCTGTAATCCCAGCACTTTGGGAAGCCGAGGAGGGCGGCTCACTTGAGGTCAGGAGTTCGAGACCAGCCTGGCCAATATGGTGAAACCCCACCTCTACTAAAAACACAAAAATTAGCCAGGCATGGTGGCACAAGCCTGTAATCCCAGCTACTCAGGAGGCTGAGGAAGGAGAATTGCTTGAACCTAGGAGGTGGAGGTTGCAGTGAGCTGAAATCACATCACTGCACTCCATCTGAGCAACAGAGTGAGACTCTGCCAAAAAAAAAAAAAAATTAGATTTCCAGAAAATAATTATCAGAGGATTGTTAACCCTCATATCCTAAGTGTAGGGAGAGGAATATGTTCCTCAGGGCTTTCAACTGAGTTCACTTAGTTTCAAACCCTGTTAGAAAAGAGAGGAGCTGTATCAATGACTTATGCTTCCATATTGAGTATTAGTCATACAACTAACCATAGAAAGTAGTCAAAAACCAAAGATAAACAGCAAAGGAAAGTTAACTTTCTGGTAATCCTTTCTTAGAGATCTTCTCTGTTAAATGATTCCAGAGTGATGATTCAGCAATATACACTGCTCAAAGACCCATTGTTCTAAAAGATGAGAACCCTGACACACTTGGGGGAGGAAGACAAAGAGCTTTGGGAGAGGAAGAAGTGTAATCAGAGTAGAGACAAGCCCCCGTTCCGCCCCATGTACTACCTTGGCAAGTGTGGTTATCCTCAGACAGCACCAGGCCCCGGGGACATTCGCACTGGTAGCCTTTCTCAGATCCAAGGCAAGAGTGGCTGCAGCCACCATTGTTATTGTGGCATCCTTCAATGTCTGCAGTAGAAGCCAACAGAAAAGGGAATCATCTTGCAACCCTCTACCCCTAGAATTCTGGCACTTTGCATCAGGGATTATACTTAACTTATGGCAGCATCCCTGGTGCCTAACCTAGTGACTGAGACATTTGGGCAAGACCTCAAAGAATGTTTATGAAATATCATAGCTACAAAGAGCAATCTTCCAATATCGGTAACTCTACCCAATTAAGCTGGTCAGGAATTTTGTAGCATGTCCTTCAGTTTGGGTTTGTCTGATGTTTTTCTTATGGTTAGCTGGGGGTTATGAGTTTTTAGGACTAGGACCCAAAAGTGATTTCTTATTTGCTGTAACATTTAATCCAACCAATTTGACATTTTATAGAGCATTATTGACGTAAAAGAGACTGACAGAATACAAATTCACCTGAATTGGCTGGATAGATCTGACTTATTGTGGACTGGCTGGGTCACCTGGCCCTCTCCTCAAATATCTAGGACAAGAGCACTGGGGGTAAAGGGCTTTGGGCTGACAGCAAACTATAAAAATGAGGCCTGGACAACATGCTGAGTCCATTCAACGAAATTCTTGGTGATTGTCCTCTTATGAGATGGTTTTGTTTAATTTTCCCTTTTTAATGTTTTGCATGTTCAAAAAGCAAACTCAAGGCAATGGACAAAAAGGAAAAATATTCCATTGAAAACTGAAGAATCTATAAGGTGATTTCATGTTTAACAGAGAAAAAAAAAATGACCTTTGTGGGACTTGGACATTATCTTCTAGGTCAGAGGTTGTCAAATTCTAATCTGCTACACATTATTACAAATAAAGTTTTATTGGCACATAGCCGTGTGCATTCATTTACCTGCATGGCTGCTTTCTCACTACAAGAACAGAGTTGAGTAGTTTCTACAGATTCTGTATGGTCCACAAAGCCTAAAGTATTTACCATCTGACCTTTGGAGAAAAATTTGTTGACCCCTGTTCTAGGTTAAAATAAAGAAAGGGAATGTTTTCAAAACATCTGAGATGCTCAGGGAAAGATAAAAGCTGATTTCCAGTTATAGCAATAACTCTCTCAGTTCAATAATAGTTTTTAAAAAGCAGTTATTTGGAACATCAATAAATTAACTTAGGATGAATTAGTTTTTGTGAAATGTATATAGAGAAAAATATGGCAATGAATTACTCTTTGCAACACTTAAAAGAGATTAAGTAATACTAGTTTATACATCTGTATTTTTTGTTTGTTTGTTTTTTGTATTTTTAGTAGAGACGGGGTTTCACCGTGTTAGCCAGGATGGTCTCAATCTCCTGACCTCGTGATTCGCCCATCTTGGCCTCCCAAAGTGCTGGAATTACAGGTGTGAGCCACCATGCCTGGCCATTATACATCTGTATATTTTTGAAGGATAAAAGCATACCTAAGGGCTTTTGAAATGGCTGAAGATTATATATAATACTATAGAAGAAAGCACAAAAATATGTTGTAAGATGTTAAAATGAACATTAATAGCACTTTTTTTCCTTAAAAATTGCCTTCCTTAAGTCATTTTATTTCTCTGAGTCACAATTTCAATATCTGTAAAATGAAGAGGTTGTACTAAATGTTCACTCAGGATATTTCCAGGTCTAAAAATACAAAATATAAAAGAAACTGAAAATTTAAATTAGCTTAAAATATTTAAGTCTCTCAGGAAGATATACCAAAATGTTTAGAATGGCTATGTCTGGCAAATGGATTGTGGGTCATTTTAATTATTTTTCTCTTGCTCCTCTGTATTTTCTTCTACACTTTTGTGATAAAACAAAACAGGCAGGTGTGGTAGCTCACACCTGTAATCCAGCACTTTGGGAGGTCAAGACAGGTGGACTGTGTGAGCTTAGGAGTTCAAAACTAGCCTGGCCAACATGGTGAAACCCTGTCTCTACTAAAAATTAGCTGGGCATGGTGGCAGGCACCTGTAATCCCAGCTACTCAGGAAGTTGAGGGAGGAGAATCACTTGACCTGGGAGGCAGAAGTTGCAGTGAGCTGAGATCGCCCCACTGCACTCTAGCTTGGGCAACAAAGTGAGACTCTGTCTTAAAAATAATAATAATAATAAATAAATAAATAAATAAATAATAAGTAAAACAAAAAATAAAAATTACTTAAAAACTAACAAGAGCTGAATTAATGCAGGAACAGAAAAATACTGCATGTTCTCACTTGCAAGTGGGAGCTAAACAATGGGTACACACAGGCATAAAGATGGGACAAATATAAACTATATAAAAATAGACACAGGGAGCCTGGCACAGTGGCTCACACCTGGAACCTCAGCACTTTGGGAAACCAAGGCAGGCGGATTGCTTGAGCTCAGGAGTTCGAGAGCAGCCTGGCCAACATGGTGAAACCCTGTTTCTACAAAAATTAGCTTGGCGTGGTGGTGCATGCCTATAGTCCCAGCTTCTCGAGAGGCTGAGGTGGGAGGATCACCTGAGCTCAGGGAGGCAGAAGCTACGGTGAACCAAGATGGCATCACTGTACTTTAGCCTGGGTGACAGAGTGAGACCTTGTCTCAAAAGAAAAAAAAAAAAAAAGAAACTGGGAACTCCAAAAGGTGGGAGGAGGGAGCAGGGTGAGGGTTGAAAAACTACCTATTGGGTACTATATTCACTATTTGGGTGACAGGCTCAATAGAAACCCAAACCCCAGCATTAAGCAATGTCTCCATGTAACAAACCTGTGCATGTACCCCCTGAATCTAAAAAAAAAAAATTAAAAAGGCCATTAAAAAAAAAATGAACATATAATTATCAAATAGCTTAGCTAAAGAAACATATATGTTTGGACTATCAATAAAACTTAAGGGTTATAAACAGGAATATTAATCCTAAAGTATAACTCACACTTAATTTTCATCTTCTGCTAAAATATTTTTTCAGTTATGGTTATTAGGTTTTTTTTTTTTTTTGAGACGGAGTCTCGCGCTGTCACCCAGGCTGGAGTGCAGTGGCCGGATCTCAGCTCACTGCAAGCTCCGCCTCCCGGGTTCACGCCATTCTCCTGCCTCAGCCTCCCGAGTAGCTGGGACTACAGGCGCCCGCCACCTCACCCGGCTAATTTTTTGTATTTTTTAGTAGAGACGGGGTTTCACCGTGTTAGCCGGGATCGTCTCTCGATCTCCTGACCTCGTGATCCGCCCGTCTCGGCCTCCCAAAGTGCTGGGATTACAGGCTTGAGCCACCGCGCCCGGCCGGTTATTAGGTTTTAAGATTATATGAGGCAGGATTAACTGCAATCTTTCCAATAAAGTACTCATAAATAATTACAAATGTTTTTATGGAACATTTTATTAACATTCAAATATGCAAAGATTCATACATAAAATAATTAAGATTTAAGGAGGACTCTGGATATTACCCCTACTCAATAAAGTTTAAAATACATTTAGTCTTATTATAAGGAACAGTAATTTAATATTCCAGTTAATGGTCTCTCAGTTAATAATGCAAAGTTTGTTGCATGAAATAAAATATGGACACTAGCCATAATTTTTCCCTTTGGCGTAGTATTTTATTATTTTGAATATAGCTAGAATAAAGTGAACTTTTGTAAGTAGTACCACAGCTCTATTATTCCACAAATTTAATTATCCTAAGGAACAAATATATATCCTCTGTAAATAATAACAATTATACCATTTATCTCTCCATATAATCTGCAAGGTGTCATGAGAACTCTGACTTATTAAAGTAGAAGTGATGGAATTTTTTTTTCTTTTTTTTAAGATGGAGTTTCTCTTTGTTGCCCAGACTGGAGTGCAGTGGCGCTATCTCAGCTCACTGCAACCTCTGCCTCCCAGGTTCAAGTGATTCTGGTGCCTCAGCCTCCTGAGTAGTTGGGATTACAGGCGCCCACCATCACACCTAACTAATTTTTGAATTTTTAGTAGAGATGGGGTTTTACCATGTTGGCCAGGCTGATCACCAACTCTTGACCTCAAGTGATCCACCCACCTCAGTCTCCCAAAGTACTGGGATTACAGGCATGAGCCACCGTGCCTGGCGAATTTTAGCTGTGACAATTTGCAAGGGTAAATGTGCCTTAGAGAAGGGATATTATCTAAGTTTCATATAATAATGGTAGGCAATTTCCATTTCAATTATTTGATATATATTATGAATTCTTTTTTGTTATTAGTTATATAAATGTATAAAGTCCTATAATATGTCTGCTATTAAAAACAGATCTAAAAGTAAAATTAAATAGATTACTTTATTTATCCCCCCAAACTGTATTCATCTCCCATAAACACAAAGCATATGGGGAGGAGAGGAAATGGCTTAAACTTCCAAGATGATAAAAGTCACCCGTGGAACTTGTTGAAAACACAAACTCTAAGGCCCCATCTTAGCTCCTCTGAAGCTGAGGCTGCAGGAGAGGGTCTCGGAGGGGCTGGGTGTAAAAGCCCCAGGTGCTTCTCAGCAGCAGGGAAGTTTGGGAAACACAGCTGTCGGCCAGTGGTTATGCTACTGCCTCTATTACCTGGCTAGTCCAGGTGTGCTCCTTGGACCAGCAGCATAGGTGACTCCTAGAACGTCTTTAAAAATGCAATATATTGACCTGATCTCAGACCTACTAAATCAGAATCTGCATTTTGACACGATCCTAAGTGATTCATGGGCACATTAAAGTTTGAGAAATACCGAATATCCCCCCTCCTTTTTTTGTTTTTTTTTGAGATATTTTCTCTCTGTTGCCCAGGCTGGAGTGCAGTGGTGCAATCATAGCTTAATGCAGCCTCAAACTCTTGGGCTCAAGTAATCCTCAGTCCTCTGAGTGGCTGAGACTACAAGCATGCACCACCATACCCAGCTAATTTTTATTTTTTAATTTTTTGTAGAGATAGTGTCTTACTATGTTGCCCAGGCTGGTCTTTCAAACTCCTGGCCTCAAGTGATCCTCCCACTCCAGCCTCCCAAAGTGCTGTGATTTCAGGCATGAGCCACTGCACCTGGCCAGAACACCCTATTTTTATTTCTCGTATAAAAATGTGGCTTTCTGCCTCTTGCAAAATTCGCTCCTGTTAAATCTTAGAGACAAAATCAAAACTGAATTCTGTCCACAGTGTGAGTATTCTCAATGTTGATGAACCCCTTTGTCGTTTCTTTGCACAGCCAAACTGTTGCTCTCTTCGGACACTAAGGCAGTTTCCTGAACATCAGAGAATAAGCCAGTGGCTTCCTTTGGCTCTTGATTTGGGTCCCTTCTTGCCCATTCTCACCTTCACAAGTCTTGCCATCACTTCTCAGCACACGGCCAACCCCACACTCACAGCGGTAGGAGTTTTTGAGGTTCACACAGATCTCACTGCAGCCACCATTGTTTTGCTCACATTCATTTTCATCTGCAGAAGAGAAACCACACTGTTTCTATACTGCTGAGTGATTCAGCCTTTCCCAAACCCCCGGGCAGAGTTTCCACATCTTTTCAGATCCTGTTGATGGACCTTCCACCACCCAGCTCCCCCTCTGATCCACTATCATCGCTCCCATCTACCTGATCTCCTTAACCATGTTATTGGTTCATCTGCCCTTTACTGAGTGGAAGGTACCTAACTGCTTGCCAATTACCTTCTCTTCAGGGAAAAACAATGGGAAAATGAAGTTCCTTTTGTGTCCTGGGTACGCCTACTTATTTGTATTGGTGAATTTCACTTTCTTTAATGAGTTCCTGAGAAGTTGCTAAATAAATACAAACTTATAAAGTAAATTGTTTTAAGTCATGAGAGGAGCTTACATTACAGAAGGAAATAGCTGATAAAATATTTTGTAAGGCAATTTTCTTTTATAATATGAACTATTGCCCTCAAAATCTGTTTTTTAAATTAGTATATTCTCACACTGTACTTAAGCAATGGTTGCTAATCTTTTTAAGAATCTGATGGAGGGTGTGGACTCTTGCTGTAAAAAAATGCACAGCTGGCAGAAAATGTCTATGCCTTTCTTTCTACAAACAAGGAAAGGGAAGCTTGGGAGCTAAATCTGTCATGGTCTTCAGGAATAACAGGCCTAGATAGGACATAAACCATGGACTGAGGTTTAAACACCCATGCGGTGACAGGAGTCATGACCTTGGCCCCAGGAGAGGAGATAAGCTGTGACTGAAACCCTGCTTAAGTCTAAACCCCAGAAAATGTATCCCCTCAATGAGATGGGGAGAACTTTGCCCAGCGGCCCAGGGAAACAATAAGGAAACTCCGCCCAAGGCTCTAGGAGAAAGAAAAGCCTTCACAACCAATGGAAACCCCAAGCCAGGGCTCTACCATGGCTCAAGTATGGTTTTACACTTCCCACACGGTATGGGGAATCTTGAAGCTGAGAAATTGATGGAAAATTTGGCCTGGTCTGATAAAGAATCTGTGATGCCAACAGAAGCATTTGAAAAAGTGCTCTGTGTAAAACCTCCTCAAACCAGGTGATGTGGTTTGGATATTTGACCCCTCCAAATCTCATAGTGAGATTTTTCTTTTTTTTTGGGGACAGAGTCTCTGTCACCCAGACTGGAGTGGAGTGGCATGATCTCACCTCACCGCAACCTCCGCCTCCAGGTTTCAAGCGATTCTCCCGCCTCAGCCTTCCGAGTAGCTGGGATTACAGGTACGCGCCACCACGCCCAGCTAATTTTTGTATTTTTGGTGGAAATGGGGCTTTACCATGTTGGCCAGGCTGGTCATGAACTCCTGACTTCAAGTGATCCAACTGCCTCGGCCTCCCAAACTGCTGGGATTACAGACATGAGCCTCCATTCCTGGCCTCATATTGAGATTTGATCTCAATGTTGGAGGTGAGGCCTAATGGGAGGTGTTCGGGTCTTGGAGGCAGGTCCCCTGTGAATGGCTTGGTGCTATCTTTGCAGTAATGAGTGAGTTCTTGCTCTATTAGATTAGTTTCAGCATGTTTAAAAGGAGCCTGCCACCTCCCCCTTCTCACTCTCACTTCCTGTCTTGCCATGAGATCTCTGCACATGCCAGCACCCTTCACCTTCCTCCATGAGTGGAAGCAGCCTGAGGCCCTCCCCAGATGCTCAGTCTCCCAGCCAGCAGCATCATAAACCAAATAAACCCATTTTGTTTATAAATTACCCAGCCTCAGGTATTCCTTTATAGCCACACTAAACAAAGATACCAGATGACAAGAGTGGTGTCCTACAGAAAAAAACTACAACAGAAGATGGTTTGCCACAAGACACTAAATGAGGAACAATCCACTGTGAGACAGCGTTGGCGTGATCTTTGGAGGCTTTGAACTGGAGATAACAGAATTATCCAGAAAAGTCCATAATACAAGTATTTAAAGAATTAGTAAAAAGATAAAAGAAAGGATAATAAGCAAAATAAAAGAAGTGTGTAAAAAGACAAGGCAGAACTGAAAACAAACAAACAGAACTTGTAGAAATGCAAAATGTAGTTGATAATATTAAGAATCTTTATCAGGGCCCCTTCTTTCCCTTTCCTCATTATACTGCCTGGAAAGTAGACGGTTAGAGGCTCACAGCCTTCCCAGATGTGGACATGGTGACACCCATGCTTGGGTAGGTCCCTTAGAAGCCTCCATTCCAAGCCTGGACTGCTTATCTTATGAGAGAGAAATAAACTTCTACTTTTTAAAGCCATCATTATTTGGGGGTTTATTGTTTATAGCCAGTGAAGACACTCTGTGCCCCAGCAATTCCATTCTTACGGGTACCTGCTAGAGAAAATCTCACACATTGGGGAAGGTACCATTTTTATGTTAATTCTAAGAACACACAAAACAATGCTATCTACTGTTATGGGTATATACATAAATAATAAAAGCATTAAAATGGGACCAGAAGAACACATGCTAACTTCAAAACAGTCATTACCGCTGGAGGGTGAGAGAAGAAAGCAGGATGGGGTAGGATGGCTTTATTGTATTTACAAAATTTTATTTAAATTAAAAGAAAAAGAGGGCTGGGCACGGTGGCTCACGCCTGTAATCCCAGCACTTTGGGAGGCCAAGGCGGGTGGATCACCTGAGGTCAGGAGCTCAAGACCAGCCTGGCCAACATGGTGAAACCCTGTCTCTACTAAAAATACAAAAAATTTAGCCGGGCGTGGTGGTGGGCACCTGTAATCCTAGCTACTCTGGAGGCTGAGGCAGGAGAATCACTTGAACCCAGGAGGTGGAGGTTGCAGTGAGTTGAGATGGTGCCATTGCACTCCAGCCTGGGCAAAAGAGTGAAACTCTATCTCAAAAAAAAGAAAAAAAGGAAGCAAAACTTAACTCTAGTTAAATCTAGGTACATGAGGGTCTGTTATATTATTTTCTTGTATGCTGCCTGAACAAATTATGTAATTTAAAATAAATAAAATTATTACTTTTAAATAAAAACTAAAGGAAAATTGACACATGCTCACAAACACAAAACACTGTCTACAGTTTCAGAGGATTCACCTCCCTGAAGTCCCACAGATCCCTCAAAGGAACTTGGGGCTTTGATAGAAAAAGATTGTCTAAGATAAATTAAGGAAGAGAAGTGAACGATACGCTACCTTTGATGTTTAAAAATGGCCAATAAGTAAACATATTGATATGATTTGGCTGTCTGCACCCAAATCTCACCCTGAATTGTAATAATCCCCACGTGTCAAGGGTGGGGCCAGGTGGAGACAATTGAATCATGGGTGCAGTTTCCCCCACACTGTTCTCTTGGTAGTGAGTAAGTCTCACGAGATCCAATGGTTTTATAAATGGGAATTCCCCTACGCATGCTCTCCTGCCTGCTGCCATGTAAGATGTGACTTTGCTTCTCCTCATCTTCTGCCATGATTGTGAGGCCTCCCCGGCAATGTGGAACTGTGAGTCAATTACACTTCTTTCCTTTGTAAATTTCCTTTATAAATCTAGGCTTGGGTATGCCTTTACTAGCAGCATGAGAACAGGCTAATACACATATATATATTTGCATTTTAAAATCTGACTGTAGAAACCCTGGAAGCACATATAAGAAAATAATACAGCCGTTTCCTTGGGATGGAGTTGAGGAAGAGGGAAATGGGGCAAGAGGGTGACTGAGAGTTGACAGCCTGCTGTATACTTTTTCATGTTGTTTAATTTGAGAACCATTTAAATGTATTACCTCTTCAAGAGTTGTATTAAAACAAAAGCAAAGAAATGCATAAACAACTCCTGGTTTAAAATAAAGCCAAATATTTTTGAACAGGAATACATGAGGGTAGGGAGAGATTTCAGGAACCACTATTGCCCCTACCCCAAGCCATTTAGCATTAAATCACATACTCAGAATCAACCACACCAGACCCCTAACAACTCCTATGGCAGGGCTGAAACCTGCTCCACAGGATGGTCAGTGGGGTTCATTTAGGAGGTTTTATTTATTGATGTATTTATGATTTTTTTTTTTTTTTTAGACAGGGTCTTGCTCTTCTGCCCAGGCTGGAGTGCAGTGATGCAATTGGAGCTGACAGCAGCCTTAAATTCCTGGGCTCAAGCAATCCACCTGCCTCAGCTGAAACTTCAGCTACTTTGGAAGGCTGCCACCATGCCTGGCTAATTTATTTTTTATTTTATAGAGATGGGGTCTAACTATGTTGCCCAAGCTAGCCTTAAACTCCTGGTCTCAAGCAATCCTCTTGCTTCCTCCTCCCAAAGCACTGGGATTACAGGCATGAGCCATTGCCCCTGGCTCATTTAGGAGACTGAAGAGCAAAAGCTTTTCTAAAACAAGAAGCACTTGGGCCCAGGATGTCGAAGCTGCAATAAGCTGAGATCACACCACTGCACTCCAGTCTGGGTGACAGATCAAGATCCTGTCTCAAAAACAAACAAACAAATACCAATAAGCCTTTTATGCTCCTTTCACCTTAATCTCCTGCCTCAATCCTGACCTGTTACTGTTCTTCTTGGGGGACCAGGTAGGGCAATCTTCCCCTTTCTCTCTAGACTTGTTTTAAATCTATTTGAGTCTGAATCCAAAACCTTCATAACATTACAGAGAAAGAGAGATGATATTCAATCTTGGGGTTTTCATCTCTGTTCTCTTCTAGTTATAGACAACATAGTATACAATTCAACAACTCTGGATTTCCTATGGATAATCTGACTCATCTTTCTTGCTACTCAGAATGACCAAAATTATATCAGTGAAGCTAGAGGAGTAAGTCCTTAGATAATTCTAAACCAGTGCTGTCCAATAGAAATATAAAGCAAATTACATATTTAAAATTTTTTAGTAGTCACATTAAAATTTTTAAAAAAGAAACTGGTGAAATTAATTTTAAGAATATTTTATATAACCCAATTATATGCAAAATATTTTCACTTTTATATATAACCAATATTAAAGATAGTATTATTATTATTATTATTATTATTATTATTATTAGAAACAGAGTCTCGCTCTGTCACCCAGGCTAGAGAGCAGTGGTGTCATGGCTTACTGTAACCTTGAACTCCCAAGTTCAAGTGATCCTCCCACCTCAGCCTCCTGAGGAGCTGGGACTATGGATACATGCCATCATACCCAGATAATTTTCATATTTTTTGTAGAGATGAGGTTTTTCTTTGTTGCCCAGGGTGGTCTTGAACTCCTGGGCTCAAGCCATCTGCCAGCCTCAGCCTCCCAAAGCGCTAGGATTACAGGCGTGAGCCACCGTGCATGGCCAAACATTGGTTTTAAAATTAAAATAAAATTAAATTAAAATTCAGTTTTTCCGTCATACTAGCCACATTTCAAGTGAGCCATGGCCACCTGTGGCTACTCTAGTGGAGGGCACAATTCTCCACTGTCCCTAACCGTGATACAAATTTGGTGTGGGGCTTTCAGTCCAGGTATAAACTAAAAAGGAAACGCCATTCCAAGTGTTTGGAGACACAAACTGGGAAAATGATGGCGCTCTGAGGCAGGAAGAGTTTTTGATTTGTCCTTTCAATCCTAATAGCCTGATTCTACCTTTGATGAGTTTCTTACCAAAGCATGTCTGCCTGTCAGGGCCTAGCACAGTTCCTGGAGCGCATGTGCACTCGCTGGTATCTGAGCAGCTGCCATGGCAGTCCTCGTCGCAGATGTCATAAAAATCTACGGAAGAATAAAGATTATCTTCATGAGAGGAGGAGACCAGAGGACACGCTTTCATTCATTTTAGAGATGGTGCGGTGGGGCAGGAGGGGTGGTCTCCCTATGTTGCCCAGGCTGGCCTCAAACCCCTGGGCTTAAGCAATTCTCCCACCTTGGCCTCCCAAGTAGCTGGCACTACAAGCATAAGCCACTGCATCCAGCTGACCCTCTCCTTGAGAGAGCCTCATGAGTGTAGCCTGGGGGATGAGTTTCCAGCCACCATCGAGGGAATTCTCATTGTTCAGGGTTTATATAACCCAATGGAAAACAACAAACTAGGGCATCTTCTGTCTTCTAGATCAATGATTCCCAACTTCAGATCCATAGGCCCTTGAGTGGCCACAGACTGTCTGCAAATCTAAAACCTCACCATAAATGAGCTGTAGACTAAGAAAGTGTTACGTCTTACTCTTCTAGTGCTCTATTTTTAAAATGAATACAGATCTTGACAGGATTAATAACACAGAAATTAGAAGTATTGCTGACACAAAGTAGCTTCTTCCCATTATATATCATTTTTAAAAATCAGTGGACACCAAACACAATCCAACCATATGGGTGGCTGATTATCTGTCTGTCTATCTATCTATCTATCTATCTATCTATCTATCTATCTATCTATCTATCTATCTTAAAAAGGGGTTCTCCATACTCAAACAAGTTGGAAATCCACTATTTAGATAACCTAAATCAATGTTTCATTTTCTTTTTTTTTTTTTTTGGGTCGGAGTCTCACTCTGTCACCCAGGCTGGAGTGCAATGGCGTGATTTTTCGGCTCACTGCAACTTCCACCTCCCGGGTTCAAGCAATTCTCCTGCCACAGTCTCCCGAGTAGCTGGGGTTACAAGTGCACGCCACCACACCTGGCTAATTTTTGTATTTTTAGTAGAGACGGTGTTTTACCATATTGGCCAGGCTGGTCTCTTGGCCAGGCTGGTCTTAAACTCCTGACCATGTGATCCACCTGCCTCGTCCTCCCAAAGTGCTGGGATTACAGATGTGAGCCATCACACCTAGCCCAATATTTCATTTTCTAATGTGTTGTTTGAATGGAATTCGGACAAAATTAAAAATAACTGATTAAAGTCATAGCCCCTTTCCCCTTCTATTTCTTCAGGAATTTTTCAGAAGTTCTATGAAGAGATCTCAGAAATCACAATCTAGAGGTATCTTTGGCCCCACATCAATGTTGTTCAGATTGAGATATAGTTGTCACTGTAACTGCGTATCCTATAGTTGGCACTTTTGGACTCCATCCGTGGCCTTGTTGGTGGAGAAAAAGAGCACAGGGAAGGTACTCACGACCACAGTAGACGTGGAAGCAGACGCTGGGCTTGGTCAGACGATACACATAGTAGCCTCCAGGGCAAGCCTTGACCTCCACTGTGGTGTTCCAGAGGCAGCAGTTCCCATTGAAGCTGGCACAAGCCTGGCGTTGCACAATACCGTCACCTTCTAGGGGGTGGCTGCCATTGAGCCAGACAGGTGCGTGGGTTCCACAGTGGTTTTCTGGTATGCAGAAGGTAGGCATGGCATCTCCTGCCATGCCCGTGAAGCGGTACCACTCCCCATCCACATGGTTGTCACATAGAGGAGGACCTTGAGACTCATCCAGTTGGTGGTCAGTGTTCCTCCAGGGCTCATTCAGGCTGATGTAAGCAGAACAAGGGTCTAGGGCTGGAAATGAAAAGGATACCTCAGAGTACCTGGAGTGTTTCAGATCACAGCACCAACAGCCCAAGTCCACCTTCCTGGTCTTGCATTTGGACATTTTTGAATTCAAAAGAGAAATTAGTTAAGGTCCCAAAAAAATTAGTTGTTTAAGGTTCCTTAGGTTGATTTAAACATGCTGCATAAATGCCCTTTTCAAAATTATTTCAAACCTAATATTAAGCGTTAGCTTGAACTGTATTTTTATCCATAATAATTATTTGATAGAAGGATAGGTGTTCAGACCAAGGGAGGTTAGGATTAAAGACTCACTGAACTCTGCGCGAGTCAGACCATACTCTGAGTATTTTGTTCATTACCTGGAAACTGTATTATTATTATTTTTGAGACAGGGTTTGGCTCTGTCGCCCAGGCTGGAGTGCAGTGGTACAATCATGGCTCACTGCAACCTCCGCCTCCTGGACTCAAGTGATCCTCCCCACTCAGCCTCTGAAGTAGCTGGGACCACAGGTGTATGCCACCACACCTGGCTAATTTTTGGGGGTTTTTTTTTGGTAGAGATAGGGTTCTGGCATCTTGTCCAGGCTGGTCTTGAACTCCTGGGCTCAAGTGATCCTCCTGCCTCAGCCTCCCAAAGTGCTGGGATTACAGGCATGAACTTGGCGCTCTGCTGGAGACTGTATTTTTTGAAAGCAATTGACAAACTTCAGAGAAAGTTGACCAGACTTAGAAGGGGTCCTAAAAATTATTTACTGGTGAAGTTGAGAATTATGGTTTTGAAAAAAGAAGACTGAAGAAAACACATATTCGTTTTTTAAAAATCTGGAATAGGCTTGTGGAAGAGGAATTAGCTATTCTGTTACAAGAACAAGTACGAATTATGGGGAAGCACATTTCAGTTCAGCTATCCAGTCATGGGAGAGGCTATGTCACAGGGCAGTTAGCTTCCAATCCTTGGAAATATTCAAAAAAGTATTTGGCTGACTATTTGTAAAGATTATAGGTGGAATTTTGCATTGTTAGAAAGTTTGACTTGATCAGGAATGTGTAAAAGCTCATTCCACTGAAAAGATAAAAGCCTCGGGCACATGCCACCTACTTTGAAATACACAGTATACTAGCATGTAGTTACCAGAAATATTCTCAAAGTGAATTTTGGTATATCTTCTACCAGCTTATTGAAAATACCAAGAACTTTGTGTATTCGTAGTTAACCATGGCATTATTATCCTAGCTGTCATATAGCCAAGTTTCTCAGGCATATATGTTTAGTGCATAAATTACCATATCTCAACCAAAACATTTTATCATATGTCATGAAGACATTGAAAAACAACATTTTGACTGGGTGCGGTGGCTCACGCCTGTAATCCCAGCACTTTGGGAGGGTGAGGTGGGTGGATTACCTGAGGTCAGGAGTTCGAGACCAGCCTGGTCAACATGGTGAAACCCCATCTCTACTAAAAATACAGAAATTAGCTAGGTGTGGTAGCGTGTGCCTGTAATCCCAACTTCTTGGGAGGCTGAGGCAGGAGAATCGCTTGAACTCAGGAGGCAGAGGTTTCAGTGAGCCAAGACCATGCCACTGCATTCCAGCCTGGGCAACATGAGTAAAACTTTGTCTCATAAATAAACAAACAAATAAATAAATAAATAGAAAAACAACATTTCAATGACTGAAGACACCAATATCTCCAATATTCTCATTGCTCCCCTTAGCTCCAGGGAAACTAATTAATGAATCAACATAGGTAAATGGTCCTTATGAAGAATCTATGAAACCAAGAAATTCTAGAAAGGAACATTGGCCAGAGAGTACTATATTATTCTTCTTAATGCACATGAGGTTGACTTACGTAACTGATCTCGTAGGCAGGGAATTCACATTAGGGCCAATATATTTCGTGGGCAGGGAATTCAGTATTCGCAAATACTGCACAACGATTAAATATGAATCGGCCATGATCACCAAATCTAACTTGTCCAGAAAATACTTTAGATGTTTCCAATCTACATATCCATATTTCAAAGTTAAGTTTACTCTCTAAACTTCAGTCACACGTAGAGAAAAGTATAGCCCACTGCTAATGGCCTCCAAGAAAATATGACAATTTAAGGTAAGAAAGAAGTGGGATATTGCATTTTCTGGAAATAACACGCAGGGATGCAAATGGCAGAAACAACCCTCTTTCTTTAAAATGCCCCTTATGTATCTCAGCTGAGCCCTAGACCAGAATCCTTTGAGGGGAAGAAAGATCCTCAGATTCTCTCTCTCCTCAAAGGGGACAAATTTCCTCCTTTGCTCTCCCAGCTGTGGCTTTTTCTTACAAACAAGTTTCCAGAGCAGTTTCACAGGTGATTATAGAGTCATGGAAATATTTGGTTCCTCTCCCTGGCTCTAATTTTATAAGAGATGGCTAGATACTCAACTTTTAATGGCTTCTACAGAAACTCCTAAACCTCTCTCAGTAACTATTTCCTTATTTATAAAGTTTTCCTTCAAGTAAAATGTCATTTCTTGGCTGTCTGCTAAAAGTTCACTTGCTCCCCTGCTGTAGGGGAGATAGGGTATGAGGAGGAGAAATTTATCTGCCACCTTCTGTAACTAACTAAATAATACATACGTATTTTTAAAAGTTAACCATCCAATACTTTCTGACGTTAAATGTACCCATCCCACTCTACATCCTTTTAAGGCAGCAATCCAATCTAATAATCTGGCTGCTGGTTTTATATCCTGTTTTCAATCTCAGTGTGAAGCCCAGAATCTGGTATTGCACACATTCATCCTAAACTGCTGATCTATACATCTAATTGGGAGGGCTTCAAAAAGAACAGCCCTGTGGGTTCCTTCCTGGCCTGCCAGAAGCTCCTCAATGGTTTGCTAAGATGCCCACTTGCCAGCCACTCCTCTGGCGTCTTCCACCAGGACCATGTAGGGCCAAGGGCAGAGAACCGATGTCTGTGTCCCCACCCTTTCGCCCCAGTGTTGAGTCCTCCAACCCTCCAGGTCCTATCCAACAGACAGCCTCCCCTGAATCACAGCCCACTTTCGACCCTGCGCCTGAGCTTGGTTGGGAAGCACCCCTTCTTTCCTGCTCCCTCCTCTTCCATCCTCCTCCCTCATCACCCCACTTTGCTTCCCCCTTTCTCATCCCTTCTTTTCCCTCTTCTCTCACTTCCAGGGCAAACACCAGCTCCAGTCCTCAAAGTTCCCCCTTTATCACGCCTCTGGCATTGAGCCATATATCATCCTTGAGGAGTTGGGGGTTGGAGGAAAAGATCTGGGAAGGGCAAGGGTATATGGAAAGAATGGGGAATACAGGAGGTACTAGAGGCAGAATAGGTAAGGAGAAGGGTGGGAAGAAAGGGGAGTGGAGATTTTTCAGGAGGACAACTTTCTGAGAGAACCTTGGGTTAGTTATTGGCAGCAGATATGGGGTGATTAATGACAGGTAGCTCAAGCATATTTTTTGGAACAGTTTTGGATTTACAGCATAATTGAGATGATAGGACAAAGAGATCCCACATGCCCTACACCCAGTTTCCCTTGTTATGGCGTGTTACCTTTAGCCATACACTTACCATACATTAGCATGGTAACTTTGTCGCGTTAATGAGCCACTATTGATACCTTCTTATTAACTCAAGTCCACACTTATGCAGACTTCCTTAGTTTCCACCTATATCTTTCTGTTCCAGGATCCCACATTACATTTAGGTATCAGGTCTCCTGAGGGTCTCAAACCGCCATTTTTTAAAATGAATTTTTATTTTTTATTTTTTTGAGACGGAGTCTCCCTCTGTTGCCCAGGCTGAAGTGCAGTGGTTCGATCTCAGCCCACTGCAACCTCCACATCCTGAGTTCAAGTGGTTCTCCCGCCTCAGCCTCCCAAGTAGTTGGAATTACAGGCATGCGACACCATGCCCATCTAATTTTGTGTGTGTCTGTATTTTTAGTAGAGATGGGGTTTCACCACATTGGCCAGGCTGGCCTCGAACTCCTGACCTCAGGTGATCTGCCCACTTTGGCCTCCCAAAGTGCTGGGATTACAGGTGTGAGCCACCGTGCCTGGCCACAAGCTTTTGTTTAATGTGTATCCTTTAAGGTGCTAGAGCAACCATGAAGAAATAGACCAGGGTCAATTAAATACTGAACTACTCAAAAGTGTCAAGAAGGATGGTTCTCTCCATCTCACCCCCACCCTCTCTTCCAGTTAGTACTGATATTCTACTAGAAAAAGAGGCAAGAGAGAAATCTGTTAGTAACTGGAATTGAAACTTTTCTTTGTCTGATTGGCCAGTTTTGCACCAAGTCTGAGGAGGGAGACAATTTAAGATTCACTCGATCTGTGCAAAAAGTATATTCTGATATAAAGACTGGTAAGTTTGGTTTATCCAGATCTGTGCCCCTCATGGCAACAGAGCTTTCAGTCCCTTGCCTTCATTAAAGAAAAACTCTATGCTCAACTTTAAATTTTTTTTTTTTTTTTTTTTTTTTTTTGCTCTTCAAGTTGGAACTATAAAAGTGCCTAGAACACAAAGAAGACAGAATTATTTTTACACAAACTCCAGGAACTCTTTAGCTAGTGAAAGCTGTGGGATATGGCAGATCCATGGAAATTTTGGATGTCCAGGCGAGAGGCTAAATGGAACATGTAACAGAAATTCTCTGGAAATCTATTTTCAGGGACTTTTCTTACAAGATTCTAGAGCTAGCATTTAAGGTACTGGAATCTAGTTCTTAATCATCTGTACATTATAGCAAATTGCCACAACAAAAAGTGCATTGTGCCAAGTTCTTGACGTGAGACTCACCCACGGGTGACACGGAGGTGCCTGTGATGAAGAGGCAGGTGAGAAGCAGGAACGGAGGCATCCTTCTGGACCAACTGCCAGAAACACTGGAAAATCCTCTTAATACTGGTGTTCTTTTGTCCCCTTCTCTTTCAAGCACTTTTTTTTTCTTTTTTTTTTTTTTTAAGGCCTCTAGGCTCTCACGAGAAAGACTTTATCAGCACTGGCAGGGGCTTTATCAGAGGAAGAGGATGAGGATGAGTGGGACAAGGTGTCCACAGCTCTGGCCTTGGCCCCAGAGAGAAGCACTGCTTTACACTGTCAACACGGTTCCTTTATTGATAGTTTTCTTTAGGAAAACAAAACAAAACCAAACCATAATCCCTCATCCTCCTATTGTTTTCTCTCAAGAATTCCCTGCAACGGAACCTCCAGTATCTTATCCAGAAGGGAATTCTAAATGAGGGACATCCCCTCACATCAAATTCTTGCTTTGTGACTTATAGGAATTGATTTCACAATGTTGCAGCCATAGCATTGCACACTAAACAAGAATGGATGAAGCCAAATCACTGAACCTGTCTTGGTCAGATAGTCAAGGAGCTTACAATAGCACACAAAACAAAGTAGTAAGGACAGGTATGGGACAAGGACAGTATTCTCTTGAAATGAGCTCCTAAGTTTGTTTTATTACGGTCTTTGACATCAAAACTTCTAAAAGAAACAAGATTTAAATTGTGTTTTTACCAATTCAAGCAGCAATACCTCATGTTTTTATTGTCTTTACTCCCAAAATTAAAAAATGGTTTTATGTTATTTATTTCACTAATTCTCACATTAAGATGGGGTAGGAGCTTAAAATTAGAAACTACTCATTAAATTAACACTCTGGAAAATTAAATGTCAAAATTTACTGAAGTTTCACATTTAGACAAAGGAGAGAAAATGTGCTTCATAGCACATTTTTTGAGACAGAGTCTTGCTCTGTCGCTCAGGCTGGAGTGCAGTGGCCTGATCTCGGCTCACTGCAAGCTCCACCTCCCAGCTTCACGCCATTCTCCTGCCTCAGCCTCCTGAGTAGCTGGGACTACAGGCACCCACCACCATGCCCAGCTAACTTTTTTGTATTTTTAGTAGAGACGGGGTTTCACCATGTTAGCCAGGATGGTCTCAATCTCCTGACCTCGTGATCCACCTGCCTTGGCCCCCCAAAGTGCTGCGATTAGAGGTGTAAGCCACCGAGCCCGCCCAATCACTGGTTTTTGCCAGTGACAAAAGTACAAATGGTCTCCAGAAGCACAGGGTTTATGGTCAAGCAAGGGGTTTCCATTGATCTAAAATTTTAGTTAGCTACTTTATTACTAACATCAGTGGGACACAGGCAATTTGACCATTAACTTATTAAGCTGTGGTTTGATGGCAGCAATGGATGACCCTGCTGTCTCATTGCAGGATAGTGTTGCTAAGTATTAGTGCTTTAAACAAAAAAACCAAACCCCCACAACTTCCTGTGCCTAGGAAGCCATCTGAGGGCTTCATATGTGTTGCAGAGAAACAGAGGACGTGTGCATGAGATAAACCCAGACTTGTTGCGAGGATTGATTGCTGGAGTCAAGGACTTTCACCAGATAGCTTTTGGTTCTGTAAACAAGAATTCCCAGGATGGTAAGTTTTTTTCCACCTTATTTCTATTTTTTCCTTTTTAGTTGACCTGCCCTTTCATTTTTTACTGTTTATGATGAAACATTTCAAATATATATACAAAAGTATAAAGAACGATAATGAACACCCAGCTATAATAATTACTAACATTTTGTCAATCTCATTTCATTTACATACCAGTATGCATTTCTAACACATGGTCTTTTTTTTTACATAATCATGATGCTTTTATTACAACTATGAAAATTAGTAATAATTCCTTAACTCATACCCAAACCATATTTAAATTGCTCCAATAGTTCCAAATATTCCTTTTAATCCTGGATCGAGTCAGGATTCAAACAAGATTTATATATTACACTTTGGTTGTCACTTAAATTTATTTTTATTGGCTGGGTGCAGTGGCTCATGCCTGTAATCCCAGCACTTTGGGAGGCCAAGGCGGGTGGATCACCTGAGGTCAGGAGTTCGAGACCAGCCCTGCCAATATGGAGAAACCCCATCTCTACTAAAAATGCAAGACTAGCTGAGTGTGATGGTGCACATCTATAATCCCAGCTACTTGGGAGGCTGAGACAGGAAAATCACTTGAACCTGGGAGGCGGAGGTTGCAGTGAGCTGTGATTGTACCATTGAACTCCAGCCTGGGCAACAGAGGGAGACTCCGTTTCAAAAATATATATATTTATATTAATATATATAAAAATATATATATATTAAATCCATAATGGTCTTCCCCTCTTTCTTCCATTTGTTGACGAAACCCCACCATTTGTCCTACAGAATGTTCCAAGTTTTGGGTTTGGTGAATTGCTTCTTTGTGGTGTCTTGTCTCCTCCCCCATATTTAATGTTGATGCTTGGTCATATGTTATAATTTTTCTTAATTATGTGCCATTAGAATTTAAAAACAAAAATACTCTGGTGACACTGAGAGAATTTAATGTACAGAAGGCAATGCTAGAAATAGACCAGTTAGGAAGTGAATAAATCAGTCTACGATCTGCATCTGAGCTAGAGTAACAATTTGAGAGCTACCAACATATAAATGGTAATTGAAATAGGGGAGGGGGGTGAGATCACACCCATGGAAAATGGGGTCCAAGATGGAACCTTGGGGAAGCCTGATATCAAAGATATGGACAGAGGAATACAACGCTGTAAAGGAGACCAAGAAGTAATCACAGATTTATGAAAGGAAATGCAAGGGTGGAGTCACAGGAGCCGAAATTCAAAGAGGAGGGGTTGCTCAGTGTATGATGCATTTATAAAATATAAACATTTATCAAATAAGTATTCTTTTGAGACAGGGTCTCACTCTGTCGCCCAGGGTGGAGTGCAATGGCGCGATCTCAGCTCACTGCATTCTCTGCCTTCGGGGTTCAAGTGATTCTCCTGCCTCAGCCACCCGAGTAGCTGGGACTACAGGTGTGCACCACCACGCCCGGCTAATTTTTGTATTTTTAGTAGAGATGGGGTTTTGCCATGTTGCCCAGGCTGGTCTTGAACTCCTGAACTCAAGCTATCCACCCACCTTGGTCTCCCAAAGTGCTGGGATTACAGGCAAAGTAGATAATCTTATATTCAGTAGGATTCATTAAAAATGACCTATACATTTATCCTAAGGAAATATCACAAGTGCACCATGGGAAACAAGGAGTTTGGACTTACTTGGAAGAGCAACAAAGGTTGGCAGTGATGAAACTGAATTAAAACTCTGAAGTGTTTCGGTGAAACTGAGCTCTAAAATCTAAGAAGTCCTATTTTTCTGTGAAATCTTTCCAGATAGATTTTAAAAGTCAACCTATTTGTATTTGTGTTTGAAAGCGTCTACCACATGCTTACCGCTGCACCCTGACGAGCAAGATACCACATTAGCGTTAACATGACCCCTGGTTACATCTTTTCTACTCACCAGTCACCATGCTCAGCAGTCCTCCAGTCACTTCATCTGGTACTTGACTACAGGACGCTCTGAGGAGTTGTGACATAGACGCCATCTCTGTGCCTTCGTTCCTTTCTCTTTAAAGCAATGGTTAGGCTAGATCAAGGGTTCTCATCAGAATCACCAGGAGGGTTTGTTGAACACTTGGATCCACTCCTAGTTTCTGATGCAAGAGGGACTGGAAAACTTGCATTTCTAACAACTCCAGGAGATGACATGCTGCTGTTCTGGGGACCATGTTCTGAGAACCCTTTTACTTTTTCCACCTCTAAAGTCTATGCTCCCTCAGCGAAACTGCATTACTTACACTCAGTAATAGATTTGATGCTATCATTATTTGCCTCTAATCCACTATGCTTTTAAAATTTCCATTGTGGTAAAATATACATAAAATCTATCATTTTAACCACTTAAGTGTACAGTTCAGTGGCATTAGGTACATTCACATTGTTGGGCAACCATCACCACCACCCGCCTCCAGACCTTTGTCATCTTCCCAAACTGAAACTCTGTATGCATTAAACAATAACTTCCCATTCTCCCCTCCCTTATCCCTGGCAGCCACTATTTTACTTTGTATTTCTATGAATTTGACTACTCATATAAGTGGAATCATACAGTAATTGTCCTTTTGTGACTAGCTCGATTCATTTAGCATGTGTCTTCAAGGCTCATCCTCATTACAGCATGTGACCAAATTCCATTCTTGTATGGCTGAATAATAATCAGCTGTGTGTACACACCATATTTTGTTGATCCATTCATTTGTTGGCGGACACTCGGATTGCTCCTACCTTTTGGCTATTGTGAATGCTGCTGCTGTGAACATGTGTGTACACGTCTGTTTGTCCCTACTTTCAATTCTTTTGGACATATGCCCAGAAATGGAATTGCTGGATCATATGGTAATTGTTCCACTTTCTGAGGAGCCACCATACTGTTTTCCATGGGAGACAAACCATTTTACATTCCCACCAGCAGTGCCAAGGGTTCCAATTTCTCTGCTTCCTCACCACCGTTTTATTTTCTGCTTTTTCTGATAATAGCCATTCTAATGGGTGTGACGTGGTATTTCACGGTAGTTTTACCTTTCCTTAATTATTAGTGATGTTGAGCATCTTTTCGTGTTTATTGGCCATTTGTATATCTTTTTGGAGAACTGTTCAACTCCTTTGATCATTTTTAAATCAGGTTTCCTTTGTTGTTAGGTTCACTATACTTTAAGCTTGTCCTACCCATGGTTCGCAGGCCGCATGCAGCCCAACACAAATTTGTAAACTTTCTTAAAACATTGAGGTTTTTTTGCGTTTTGTTTTAGCTCATCAGTTATCATTAGTGTTGGTGTACTTTATGTGTGGCCCAAGACAATTCTTCTTCTAGTATGGCTCAGGGAAGCCAAAAGATTGGACACTCCTGCTTTAAACTTTAAATTGTAAGCTCCTTAAAGGCAGGAATCATGTTTTTATTTTCCTTAAAAAACCTAACCAAAACAAAAACAACCCTGCAAAGCTTAACAGAATGTGTGCAGTATGTAGATACTATTTATTGAATGCAAAAAATGACTTAATATTTTCAACCTTGTAAGAATTGAAGAAGAAAGAAACACAAAAAGTGGCTCCATAGTCAAAGACAGGTTTATTTTGGAGAATATTCTGGCTGATTTCGATCAGGAGCATTCTCTTACAGACTATGGGTACTTCAGGGTTTAGTGAGGGAGAGCCTATCGCAGGCTCGGAGTATTTCTGGGTGGAGGAGAATTTTATTGCAGGGTTGGAATGTCTGTTCAGAGGAGAGGTTATCTCGGGGCTGGGATGTTTCTGGTCAGAGGGGGCTTTATCTCAGGGTTGGAATGTTTCTGGTCTAAGGTGTCATTTGTGGTTTATGGTCATGCTGACATTAGCCATTAAGCTGATGATTTTGGGCTGGATTTAGGCGGTTTTTAATCAAAGGGAACTTAAAATGGCGGTGCTTGTCCAAGATGGCGATGCTCCTGCTCTGTCAAACCTTAAATTCTTACACCTTACATGTGGGTGAGGGTTGTCTGTGTTAGGCTGCTGTAAGCTGCCAGAAGGCAGGACCACAGCTACAGAGGCTGTTTGAACAGCACCTCATACTGCACTACAGCAACCAGATATTTAATACAAGTTTTTAAATATGCTTGTGGTGACCTTGGCAGCATGTAATATTTCCTGTTTGGCTACAACTGTAAATTTGATACAAACTCTGAAAATAATGAATACTTAATTTTGGTGCATCTTTGAACAATTAATTCTTGAGTCCAGGAGCCCACACTGGGCAATCCAGGTGATCCGATACCATGGACATTTTTCCTGTCAATCAGGAGATGAGGATTCAGGCTCACTGAGACTGCTGCTGCTGACTTTATTTATGGTTGTAGAGGTCACTCAACCTCTTGGTGACTCTGGCAAATTAGGAAAATACTGACTATCTTAGGTTCAGGAAGAATTAGTGAAACGCCTGTTTTTGAAATATGGGCTTAAGGAAGAGAGCTTAATTTGATAATGGTATTTTTATAAAAATGAATTTTAGAAGTAAAAACTTACTACCTAGAATCACAGGAAATGTAGTTTTTCTGGTTTTGTTTTAAATAATGAGATGTATCATTCAAAAATTGAGTATTTATTGTTCCAGAGGTACATTGCTTTTTATACATATTTCATAAATGATACAGGATTTTACACATGTTCAATAGTTTGCTATTTGTTTAAAGAACTTTTCTCCATGTCCTCCCTCCCTTGCCTCCCACACACCCCGAAAAGATTTGCTCATTGCACTGTGCTGTTTCTTCTTAAAAACCCTATGCACAAACAGGATAAATGGTTTAAAAATAATTCACACAACTTAACAAAAATAAATGAGGGAAGGAGCTGATGACTGGGGGTGGTGGAGGGAGAAGGAAGTGGGCGGAGGGTCAGGAAGTGGAGACATGCATCCTTTCATTCCATCATGCCAATGAAAGGGGTGGTGGCAGGAGTAGCAGCAGCAGCAATCCTGGCTGGCCTTCAACCTTTGCAAGGCACCTGGAGTCTGGATTTGTCATTTAAAGTTTTTCTTTTCATACACAATGATCCCAAAGGAGGAAGAAAAAGAGAAACTCCTTGCCACAATGAGGAAGGATGAATCACGTGAAAGAAAAGGCCAATCAGTGGTGTGGCAGCCCCCATCATCCTTTCCATCCTGCCCCTACAGCAGTTAAAAACAGGATATTAGACACAGATTCCTTTGACTCTTCAAGCGCAGATGTCATCTGGAAATATGGTAGAAAATGTTTTGACAAAGTATAAGATTAATTCTCTTTCTCTCAAGATAAGAAAAAATAGGGTGAAGAGAGTGGGCTGAAGGAAGCCCTAGAAATGTATTTCTATATAAAGATAAATTGCACCCTTTGAGATTCACACACTTGATTTACAACAACTGAAGTTGTGGAGGTGGGAGGGCTCACAAACAGTGTGGAATTGTGTGTCCTTCGAGATGAACAAAGCCTCCAGACAAGGCAGTGCCATCTGGCTGGCCTGGAATGCTGTCACACAAGCAGATTAGCAATAAACTTATTCTGGTTGAAATGGCTACAGAGCCATGATTTTTAGCCAATTTGTAAACCTTACATCTTCCTGATTTGGTAGTACAGCTGAATGCCCCCCTTCCCTCTGATTTGTGTTGTGGAGGGAGAGGGGATTATCCATAGATAAGTATATAAAGGAGGGCAATTTTTCCTCCTATGAAAGACTAACTAATAAAAAAACAAAACAAAACAAAACCAACAACCTCATGCAGTGTTGCCAATGATTTTTAGACACTGATCCAGAGCACTGGGATATATAGACATTTAAGAAGGTATTAAGAGATAATCTAAAGTGTCAATTATTAAACAGTTTTAAGTTGGTTCCAATTATCAAATGGAAAAAATGAGTGTAGCTAAGAGGTACAGGTAGGTGGTCAGTAAAGGGATGCAGGAAGGAGAGATTCCTGGTAACTCTGCAGAGACTGGGTCCAATTTAAAATAAATGCTAATGATATTTTAGCATATCATGAGAATTTGCTTTTCTGGTAGATTTATTTACTCCTATGTCAAAAATAGGGACAGTTAAATTAAAAACAAATGGAGCAGAGTGGGGTGCTGGTGTGTTACTGTTTTGCTGACTCTGCAAAGATGCAAGAAACAAACACCTCCAGCATCATTTTCTCTTTATGAATCTCTCTACTATATAACTGCATCATTTTCATCCAGAAACTGAGATACTTGGTTAAGACAATATTCACTAAGCCCTTTGAGCTTATAGTCCACAATGCCTGATCCTCAGGTTTTAACATTCCCTTCTTCCCTCAGATCCTTTCTGTTTTTGTTTTATAATTAAAGGTAAAAACGCTCTATCCCCCATCGCTCCCAGCTTCCACCTGCAAGGCTTTAATTAAAAAGGCAAACAGGTGTTCCTTCGCCGGGATTCAGAGGCTCTTTGCAGATCAGTCTTTTTCACCAATTTGTCGGAGAGGCAGATGTACTTGTAATGGGTCTCTCAGTCTCTTAAGGTCCATTTCTGCCTAAAATAGAAACAAAAGGTGAGAAAAACTGGCTAGCGAAGCTTTCAATGAAATTACTCTCTACCGAGAAAAGGAAACTGTTCTCCATTACTATGAGTCAGAGATCATCTCAATAACTCTCAAAATAAGAGTGCCTTGAAAAACAAAGCATTTTAACTCACGACACAGGACAACAAAGGGTGAATACAAAATGGAAACCTTCCTTGGCAGTTTCAGCCCTCAACAAAGCCTCCAGAAAAAGCAGTGCTATCAACAGGGTAGGACTCAGAGGCTAAGAATGTAAAGAGCATCTGAGACATGCATCTTGATGGTGTTTCTCCAGTGAGAAGCCCTTTCACAAGGGCTAAGAGCCAGGACTTCATGCTACTCAAGATTTTATTTATCCAGTATCTGTTTAAGTTTTTACTTAGCCAATTAATTTTAAAACAGCGTGTGGAGTCAACTGTAGTACTTTCAAAACTCACACATGCTTGGACTTCACCCCAGAGGAGTTGGACTAACGAGCAAGCCTAGGGTGAGACTGAAGCATCTGTACTTTTAACAGATCCAGGGATGATTCTGATGTATTCCCTCCAGTTTAGAACCACCGTACATAGTAAAGGAAGACAGAACTCCACTTAGGCCAAAGCAGGAAGATGGATTAAGCCTATTCAAAGCACAACCCCATCATCAAGAAGAGACAGGAAAGGCAGAGAAGGGCAACTAAACATAAAGAGGATGGAAAAGCTTCTAGAGATTGCTGAAAAATCTCTTAAGTCACAAAGACTACAGAGAAAAAGAATAAGGGTTTATTCACCAAAATCAAAGATAACAGAGAGAGGAAGGCACATCCAGAAATTTGAAAGAGGTAGCTTTTATGAAAAATAAAATATATCAATCTTTTCCAAGTATCTTCTAGTTTAATAACCTCTAACCTGTCCCTGGCAAAGATTTCTAGCAGTCTTTCCCTCTTACCTGGGTTTTACTTTTCCCCACTGCTACCACACATTTATGTGAAAAATCTTAGATCAATTATTATAGAAATAATCAAAAAGCAGAGGGAAAAGTAGAAACAGACAACTACAAAGAAATAAAATGAAAAAAAAAAAAAAGTAAAAGTAGGTCTAAAAATGTCAATGTGCTGGTGTTAACAGGATGGAGCGGACACACCATCTTCTCACTTGCTTTTTATAAAACTTTCTAGTGAAATGTCCATGCCTAAAATAGTTACTGTAATCAACTGACGAGTAATTTATACAGGAAGAAGGTTGGAACATTCTTTCAGTTTACTCATTTGAAGAACTGTGGCTGTGGATAATAATAATAACCATGCAAGATGGGGCTGGGATTTATTTTAATTTTTGTAATACCTGAGCAATTGCATCCTTGAGTTGATTGTATTTCTCTAGGTCAAAACGTGACTTTTTGGCTCCTTTATGGAAAAATAATAAGTATTGTCTGTCTCTGGCTTCTGGATAAACATACTCCTAAAAAAATGAAGAAATGGAATTATCAGTCCTTGGCATACTATCTTCACAAAATAGTCACTAACTGCTGCTTAGATTCAATACATATATACACATGTATGCTGACATGTGCTGTGTTAAGTATTTAATTACTACCTGAACATTTCTACTGTGAAACATACAGAGCAGTACACACAAAATGTACATCACAATGAATCAACACACAATGAACATGTTACTCATCACCAGATTTTATAAAAATAGACCACTGCCAACAATCCAGAAACTCCCTCTTGCCCCTTTCCAATTACTCACACTTCTTTCCCCCAAAGTAATCAGTCTCTTGACTTTTATGGTAATTGTTTTCTTGCTTTCTTTATAACTTACCTCCTTAAGCATGTATTCCTAAGTTCCACAACTTAGTGTTACCTGTTTTATGAATTTTATGGAGTCATACAGTACATATTTATATGGCTACTTGCACTCAACATTATGTTTGTGAAATTCACCTTTTGTGTGTAGCTGCCGTCTATTCATTTCCATTATATTATATTGTATGACTTCATCGTAGTTTATTTAACCATTCTACTATTGATAAGCTTTTGGGTTGTTTTGGTTCTTACTAATAATGCTGCCAAAAGCATTTCTGGATTTATCTCTTCTGCTGGAGATATATCTAGGAGTGGAAAATCTTAGATCACAGGGTATGCATGTGTTCAAATGTAAGAAGTGATGTTAAACAGTTTCCAAAATGGCTGTACCAATTATATTCCTACCAGCAGGATTATGAGAGGTACCATCATTCCACATCCTTGCCAATACTTGATATTGCTGGTTTAAAAGATGTTAGCCATTCTGCTGTGTATGAAATAGTATCTCATTTAAAAAAAAAAGCTTTAATGAGATATAACTCACACACTATACAATTTACCCAATTAAAGTATAATGCTGAATGGTTTATATATAGTCACAGAGTTGTACAATCATTGCTACAATTTTAGAACATTTTCATCACCCCAAAAAAGAACTCCATACCCTGTGACAGTCAATTCTCCTTTCCCCCCAAACTCCCAGTTCTAGGCAGCTACTAATTTATCTTCTGCCTCTATAATTTGTCTATTCTACATATTTCATATAAGTGGAATCATACAATACATGGCCTTTTGTATCTGGCTTCTTTCACTTAGCATAACATTTTCAAGGTTCATCCATTTGTGGCATGTATCAGTATTTCATTTATTTTTATTGCCAAATAACATTCCATTAATAGTTATGCCACATTTTATTTATCCATTCCTCAGTTGATAGCATTTGGATTGTTTCCATGTTGGGGCTATTATGTACAATCCTGCTGTGAACACTTGTGTACAAGCTTTTGTGTGGATGTATGTTTTCATTTCTCTTGGAGATACACAGCATTTTCCTGATCCCTAAGAGGCTGAGGCCTTTTCATTTAATCTATTATTGGCCATTTGCATATCCTTTATTAGAAATGCCTGTCCAGATCTCTTGCCATTTTTTCTAGTGGATTCTGTCACCTTCTTACTGATCTGTAGAATTTGTTTTTATATTCTGGATATAGATCCTTTGTAGGTTATACATACTGCAAGTATCTCCTTCTAGCCTGTTTACCTTCTTCATGGTGTTCTTTAATAAACAGATAATAATTTAATGTAGTCTAATTTATCATTCTTTCTCTTTTGTGATATGGGATTTTGCTATGTTGGCTGGCCTCAAACTCCTGGGTTCAAGCAATCCTCCCATCTCAGCCTCCCAAGTAGCTGGGATTACAGGCACACACCACAGTGCCTGGCTTACTTTATCATTCTTATCCTGTATGGTTAGTGCTTTTCATTCTGTGTAAGAAATCATTCTCTATAGTCATTAAGATATTCTCTTATAGGAGTTTTATTACATTACCTATCACATTTAGATCTATAATTTACCTGGAATTCATTCTTGTTTATAGTATAAAATGGGGTTATTTCATTTTTTAATATAGGCATTCAATTATCCTAGCACCATTGATTGAAGAAGACTCTCCTTTCTTTGTAGGGCCATCTTTTTTGTTTGTTTATTTTTGAGTCTCACTCTGCCACCAAGGCTGGAGTACAGTGGTATAATCATAGCTCACTCCAACCTCAAACTCCTTGGCTCATGCAATCCTCTCACCCTGGCCTCCTGAGTAGCTGGTACCTACAGGTGCACGCCACCACACTCAACTAATTAAAAAAATTCTTTTAGCAATAGGGTCTCACTATGTTGTCCATGCTGGTCGTGAACTCCTGGCCTCAAGTGATTGATTCTCCCACCTTGGCCTCCCAAAGCGCTGGGATTACAGGCATGACCTATCACTTTTTAAAATCAAAAGTTCATTTACATTGGGTCTGTTTCTATACTCTTCTATTCTATAGGTCTATCTTTGTGCCACTGTCATTGAAGTGTTATAACTAAAGCTGTAGTCTTCATATCTAATAGAGCAAATCCTCTTACCCAGTTTTTCTTCAAGAGTTTATTGGCTTTTCTTAGTCTTTTACATTTCCATATCAGTTTTAGAAGCAGTCTATTCAAATCTCTTCCCCAATCCCCAAATCTGTTGGGTTTTTGACTGACTGGGATTGCACTGAATCTAATGGATCAGTTGGGTAGAATTGACATGTTTGGATAGAGTCTTATCCATTTTTTATACAATATATTTCTAGGGTTTTCCCCCCTTCTTTGCCTTCTACATGTGGTCTATGTATTTTTAAAAGTAATTTTAAGGTGCAGCTTTAAAATATTTTCATTTTCTAACCGTTTGTTGCTAGCATATAGATATGCAATTGATTTACATACATTGACCTTGTATCCAATAACCTTATGAAACTCACTTACGGATCCTAACCAATTATCTGTACATTTCTTCTGTATTTTTTCATGTACAAAATCTCTAAGTGTCAGTTTTCTTTCTTTCCAATCCTTGTATCTTCCATATTCTGTTCTTGCCTTCTGCACTGGCTAGGGCCTCCTCTTCAAAGGTGAACAGGAGTGGTACTTCTACCTTATTCCCAGACAATGAAGGAATATTAGAACATTTTAAGTCTATTTACCTGCTCCAGACATATATGTCATTGTTGTTGCATATTTAATCTTATTTATTTATTTATTTATTTATTTATTTATTTATTTATTTATTTTTGAGACAGAGTCTCACTCTGTCACCCAGGCTGGAGTGCAATGGCGCGATCCCAGCTCACTGCAACCTGCACCTCCTGGGTTCAAGCAAGTCTCATGCCTCAGTCTCCCCAGTAGTTGGGGTTACAGGTGTGTGCCACCGTGCCCAGCTGAATTTTTTGTATTTTTAGTAAAGACGGGGTTTCGCCATGTTGGCCAGGCTGGTCTCAAACTCCTGACCTCAAATGATCTGCCTGCCTCAGCCTCCCAAAGTGCTGGGATTACAGGCATGAGCCCGGCCTGTTGTTGCATATTTTAATTCTCTCTATATCTTAAATTCCTTAAGAGTTTATTATAATGGTTTTATATATTTAATATTTGTTTAGACTCATCACTCACAGGTTTACCATTTTTGTTGCTCTTTATTCCTTTCTGCTTTTCTGACTTTTCATGTGTGATAATCTTTCTTCTGCCCAAAGAACATCTGTTAGTATCTCCTTCAGTGCAGATCTGATGGTGACAAATTCTGTTTGTCTGCAAATGTCTTTATTTTGGAAAGATATTTTTTGCTGAGTATAGAATTATAAGATGACAGTTATTTTCTTTCTAAAAATTGAAGATACTATCCCATTGGCTTTCACTGCTGCTACTGAGAAGTCAGCATTCAGTCTAACAGGGACTCCTTTGAAGGCAAACTTTTTCTCTCTTTGGCTGCTTTTAAGATTTTTCCATTTGGCTTTGGCTTTTGAAGTTTTACTACGGATATGTCTCAATGGAAATTTCCTTTTTTATTTTTATTTTATTTTTTTGATACAGAGTCTCGCTCTATCATCCAGGCTGGAGTGCAGTGGTGTGATCTCAGTTCACTGCAACCTCTGTCTCTCAGGTTCAACTGATCCTCATGCCTCAGCCTCCTGAGTAGCTGGGATTAGAGATGTGCGCCAACATGCCCAGCTAATTTTTGTATTTTTAGTAGAGAAGGGGTTTCACCATGTTGGCCAGGCTGGTCTCAAACCCCTGGCTTCAAGTGATCTGCCCACCTCGGGCTCCCAAAGTGCTGGGATTACAGGCGTGAGCCACTGCGCCCAGTTTTTATATTGGTTGATATTGGTTGGAATTCTTAAATCTGTAAATGGATGTCTTTCATCATTTTGGAAAATTCTCAGCCTATACTCTTTATTTAAATATTGTTTCTTCCCATCCTCTCTCTCTTCTCCGAGACTCCAATAAAATTAAATATATATTAGGCCTTTCCACTGTGTCCTGTGTCTCTTATCCTTTCCTATATTTTACATCTTTCTGTATCTGCACACTTCATTTTGAATAGTTTCTTGTGCCTCACTCAAGGTCACGTCTAATCTACTATTAAACTCATCCATTATATTTCATTTCTAAAATTTTTCAATGGGTTCTTTAAAAAAAAAAAATCAAGTTATCTGCCAATATTCTCAACCTTGTTGTTTATCTCCCTGAATATAGTAAGTATATTTATTTTAAAGGCTATGTCTGATAATACCAATATCTGGAGTCCTTGTGTCTGTAATGTCTATTGTTTCTGTAGGTATTTGTGTATCTGCTTATTTTTATTGTATGTCTAATTTAATGTTTGCAAAACTGGCCAGACACGGTGGCTCACACCTGTAATCCAGCACTTTGGGAGGCCGAGGCAGACAGATCACTTGAGCCCAGGAGTTTGAGACCAGTCAGAGTGACACGGAGAAACTACAGCTTTCCAAAAAATGCCAAAAAAAACCTAGCTGGGCATGGTGGCACGTGCTTGTAGTCCCAGCTACTCAGGAAGCTAAGAGGGAGGGCTGCTTGAGCCTGGGAGTTTGAGGCTGCAGTGAGTCATGATTGTGCCACTGCACTCCAACCTGGGCAACAGAGTGGGACCCTGTCTTAAAAAAATAAAATAAAATAAAAATAAAAAAATAAAAAAGCAAAATTATTTGTAGAAGTAATTTAAGGTTTAGAATAATGTTATCTCCTCCCAGGGATGATTTATGTTTGCTTCTGCATTAAACCTGTGAGCATCAGCACTCGGGGATTACCATTATTCCAAGACTACCTCAATCTAATTTACAGGATTGAGATGAATGAAAGATGAGCTACAGTACTTGAGAGAGCCTATAACAGGTTCATCCTTATTCTACAATGGTAGCCTTTACAGGTTCCAAATCAAAGCAAGACGGTTTCTGTTTCACCTACTCTAGTGATCATTAGACACCAATCTCTAAGGCTGCGGTTCCTCTAGGCTAACAAGTGTGGCTCAGCTTCTTGGCCTCTCCACTATACCCTCCTCAATTAGCATAAATTACCAGAGGAAAAAGCACACCTAAATACTAGTCTCATCTTCCTGGAACTCTTCTTATTTAGACCCTCACCTAGCAATTTTTGCTATTTTGTTAGTTCTCTAGTATCTTCAAGCAGATGTGTATTGTTTTGTCTAACAATTCTAACTTTTCTTAGTGGAAGGACTGGTTGATTGCCTAGTATGCTACAACTAGAAACAGAGTAAATATTTAATTATTGATGATGACAGATAATAGATACTGGAAGACTGATAGCTAAAGTGTTTGTGGAAACCTTTTTAAAATGAATAAAATCGAGGTCTGAATCGACTGAAGGGATAATTAGTGGATTAAGAACTTGAGGGAAAGCCCTCTACATTCATCTAACATGCTGTTACTAGGCTATTCACCTATGTTCCCTTAGGATGTAAATATACACACTAATTAAGTTTATTCAAATCTATTCTGTGCTTCCTCTTTTGGGCAACCAGCATTTACTGAGCAACTATGTACTAGACTCTTCTAAAATTTCTGTGATTTGGGCTGGGTGCAGTGGCTCATGCCTGTAATCCTAGCATTTTGCGAGGCTGAGGTGCAGGATCACTTGAGCTCAGGAGTTCGAGACCAGCCTGGGCAACGTAGGGAAACCCTGTCTACGAAAAATTTTTAAAAATTAGCTGGGGATGGTGGAACATGCCTACAATCTCAGGTACTCATGAGGCTGATGTGGGAGAATTGCTTGGGTCTGGGAGGTAGATGCTTCAGTGAGCTGTGATTATGCCACTGCATTCAAGCCTAAGAGACAGAGTAAAACCCTGTCTCAAAAAAAAAAAAAAATTGTGATTTGATAGTAAGTGAGAAAAGATGCAGATAATTTCATTAGGAAAGAAAGTCGGAGGGAGAGGTTGAAAACACAGGGAATACAAAAAATAAATTGGAATAAGATACTAGGAGGAAGGAACGGGACTAAGAACATGTGGAGGGGCTAGCCCTAAATAGGAAAATGCCACCTCTTCTTGGAATTTGATGGAAATAGTGTAAAATTCGGTACAGATATAGTTGCATTTACAGTCTTAAGAATTAGAAAGCTTCTATCTGTTAATTTCAATTTTCTAGGAGAAGTAGGAGGTAAGGTTAAGGGTGGGATGGGGATCTTGATGTGAAGTCTTAGAATAACTACTATGGGGATATGAGGGAAGAAAACGTGATTAGAAACACAAGCAGTGGCCCGTTCTACACTATGACATGATTTTTCTCTAGCAATATTTAATAGCCTAGACATAGATAGGATAAAGGACTAGATTAATCCAATATTAGGAGTTTATGGAGTACATACTGTAGAAAGACAAAAGGGCAGGGATGGTAGGATACTAAAAAGAGAATGACAACGCAGTTTAAATCGGACAGAAAAGGAAGTGATACAGGAGGAAGGTGATAGTAAAAAGTTAAGAGAAAGATGCCAGTAGCTTAGAGGTCTGGATGAGGTCAAAGGAGTGAGTGAGTGAATAAAAGGTCTAGAAAGAAAATAAATTATCAGAAATTAACATACTAATTTATATTATAAGTGGGACAGTTCTAGGAAAGAAGGCCCTGAACAGCCATTGAAGTGGTTTGCTGGAATACAATATAAATGATGGTTATTGGAATTGAGGAGGTAAAGGGTATTAAAGGCTAGGTCACTATTTATGAACACTTTTTTCATTATTGCCCCCCTAAGTAGCCTTTTAAGGCATTTTTTCCTGATTACTCCTACTTCCCAAAGGAGGTTTAATATACTGTTTATCTGTTTATGCATTGTAATATGTAAAATGTTTTTACTCCCCAAGAATCAATGCTCACTCCCATGAGGCAATATCATCCCCTTCATTGAAAAGGCATGGGCCAGATAGTGGGGCGGCTGGCCCATGTGCACGATGACACAGCTCCCACAGGCAAGTCTTACTGCCCAGCTCCTTTTCTACATAGTAGAAATCAGTACTCAGGTTCTACTGAAATATTAATCAACAATACTCAATATTCCATTTGATTTTATGATTTCAAGGAGCTTGCCATCTTAGAAAGATTCTTTGGAACTTAACATATTATTGGCATATATTTAGATTGCTAACAAGTACAGCAACTCATAGTAACAGCAGTTTAGAAGAGTTTAAATGCCACTGAACAGGCATTTGCTTCGGGGTATTAAGATGGATATGTTAGTAAAAATATTTAATGTGAAAACTACATTTTATTTGGTCACTGTTTTCCTATTCATAAGTGAATAGTGACTAAATTGTTTACTACTGCTATTTTGCAACTTGTCACTTGAGGGCAGCAAGACTATTTTGGGAATCACAGAATGGAGCATTTAACTAGCAGGACAGGTAAGGCATTAAAGATTCTATAGCAGCATGAAAAGGGAGAAAGTGGTAACACTGTATTCAAGTCTAATACAGAAAACATTTACAAAACAGCTTTTTGTAAGCAGTAATTATTTCCCCAATATATTTTTATTTCTATTCTAATTATAGTTTTCAAAAGTTACTCCTCATAAATGAACTAAACGGAAGGCAGTATAATTGAGTAGAAAGTGAGCAGCCTACAGAGTCACACTAATCTGGGTTCAATTCCTTGTCCTACAGTGAACTAGATATAATGTTTGGGCAGATTACTTAACCTCTTGGAGACTCAGTTTCCTCATCTATGGAATGGGGATATATAAATACTTACACGGTTGAGGTTAAATATATGAATATATGTACTTATGTTACTAGATGTAAAATGCTTAACACATAATAAGGCTTAGCAAAAGGTACTTAACAGTAATGACCAAGCAAAAGGTATGGGTATCTCACAGTGGAAAGAATGCTTTACCTCTTCAGTAATCAAGGAACTGCAAATTCCACAAGGAAATACCACCATTTTGTACCCAATTAATCAGCAAGAGATATATCAAGGGTGATCATTAGATTTAAGGTATAACTGGAAAAAATTAGTGTTTGGCTGAAAACATGGCTGTTATATATCTATTTACTTATGACACAGGGTCTTGCACTGTCACTGGAGTACAGGGGCATGATCACAGCTCACTGTAACCTCAAACTCCTGGCCTCAAGTGATCCTCCTGCCTCAGCCTCTCAAGTAGCTAGGACTATAGGCATATGCCACCACACCTGGCTAATTAAAAAAATTGTTTTTTGGTAGAGACAGGGTCTTGCTATGTTGCAAACTCCTAGCTTCAAGTGATCCTCCTGCCTTGGCCTCCCAAAGCATTGTGTCATTTATTTGATATGTTCAGTTCATTTAGTATTTTAGATGTAAGGCACATGTTACACAGTGCCTAAGGGAATGTAGATATAAATCACTGTGTAACATGTGCCTTTTATCTAAAAGACTTAAGTCTAAGTCTTTTAGACTTTTAAGACTTAAGTCTTAGAAATAAGATCTTAGAAATAAAAACTGAATAAAACCAAATGCTTAGCCTCAAGAGATATTACAGTCTAGGCTGGGTGCGGTGGCTCACGCCTATAATCCCAGCACTTTGGGAGGCTGAGGCGGGCGGGTCACGAGGTCAGGAGATCGAGACCATCCTGTTGAACACGATGAAACCCCATCTCTAGTAAAAATATAAAAAAATTAGCTAGGCTTGGTGGCAGGCGCCTGTAGTCCCAGCTTCTCAGGAGGCTGAGGCAGGAGAATGGCGTGAACCCAGGAGGCAGAGGAGCTTGCAGTGAGCAGAAATCGTGCCGCTGTGCTCCAGCCTGGGTGACAGACTCCATCTCCAAAAAAAAAAAAAGATACTACAGTCTAGCACAGAGAAAAAGAAAGCATATAATAATTACAATAAAAGGGAGCACATGGGATGAGTAAAATGAGGGGCACAATATGTTATAGGAATTTAGAAGAGGGAGAGATCAAAGTTAGCTACAAGGAATTGGTCAAAGGTTCATGAAAGATAAACATTTAAGTAAACCTTGAAAGATGACAGGTAGAGATCAACAGGGAGAACTTTCCCAGTTGAAAGAATGATGTGAAGGAAGGAACAAAAGGGTGGAAAACTCAGGTCACTGTGGGGAATAGAGAATAGAATTTGGCTTGTTTAGAACATACACAGAGGAGTTGAGAGACATCTGAAAAGGACAGATAGCAACCTGTTATAAATACCCAGGCTAAGGAGTTTGGACTTAAATCAGTAGATAAAAAGAAGCCATTAAAAGTGTGTGTAAATGAGAGAGAAGAGAGAGAGAGCACAAGAGAGCAAGCGCTAAAGATACACACACACACACACACACACACACACACACACACACACACACACAGAGAGAGAGACAGAGAGAGAAATGTCACAGACAGATGCAAGCCATGCCCAGAGCTGTGATCAGATAAGAATGATGTGACTGTTCAGTTCTGTTCACAGTGACTAGTATGAGCCAGACATGCCACTAGGTGCTAAGAAGTCTGAGCAAGCAATTGTAGGACATAAAACAGTTTACTTTCTTCTCTATTAGACACATTTGGAAGGCCAAGATAGGTTAAATAACATTCTTGTGCTGTCATTTTCTCAAACACAAATAGGTTGTGACCACTGATCTAACAACAGAAAGAAAATGCATATGTTCAACAGCAGCCATATTAAATATGAGACGCAACTGTCATCCATGTCTTTTATCTACCTCTCAATCTATAGCACTTGCTTGGAATATTGCCTAATACACAAGTGGCACACGTGTGTGTATGTGTGTAAAGGATGAGTACTTAAAGAAAACTGGCATTAGAAAATGAGAAAAAAGAGAAAACTCTTTTGAAAATTAAAACTTTATTACTAGCTCATAAAAAGTTACTTGAAGAGGAATTCTTACCTGGCGTGTCATTACAAAATATGCATACATTGCCATGGCACTTCCATAAGTGATGAAGTATGTTACTGGCTCCATGATGTCCCAGGAATATTCCCACCAGGTAAGCCGGGCCAAAATGCCAAACTGTGTGGCCATGTAGGCAAGGCCACCCCATAGCACCAAAGTGGTCCTCTTCTCAGCTTTTCTGCTAATCTCAATTCGTACCTATTGGGCACACATAATTGTAAGGCATTTTGACATAACACCAATTTAAAAAGGTTTAAACTGTTCTATGTTCACTAAAGAAACAGGGCTCATAATCAAGACACAAGTCTCAGTTCTAGTAAATATAGCTTGTCTTCCTAAATAGTATCTGCAGTTTTCACTGAATAAAATATCTTAGGCCAGATGCAGTGCCTCACATCTGTAATCCCAGCATTTTGGTAGGTCAAGGTGGGCAGCTTGCTTGAGCCCAGGAGTTCAAGACCAGCCTGGGCAACATGGCGAAATCCCATCTCTACAAAAAATACAAAAATTAGCAGGGCATGGTGGCACATCCCTGTAGTCCCAGCTATCGGGAGGCTGAGGTGGGTGAATCGCTTGAGCCCAGGAACTGGAGGATGCAGTGAGTCAAGATCATACCACTGCACTCCAGCCTGGGTGAATGAATGAAACCGCCTTGAAAAATATATATATACATGTAAGTATAACTACTATTTAGGGCATTTGTATTTTATGTTTCACCCTAGAAGTGGGTGAAAATATGGGCATGAATAAAACTAACAGGTCTTCATCCAATCACAAGATTATCTTCTCTGAAAGAGGGAAATGCACACATACCTATATTCTTTCACTGTTGCATACACGATTTAATCTATTCTCAGTTTTAACTCCAGTGATATACTAGGGACAGAACACGGACTCTGGATTTAAAGCAGCTCAATTCAGAGCCTTGATCTGCAAATCACCATTAACTTCATTAAAGAGTTGTTCCGAAGACTAAATAAGAAAATATAGGTAAAATACTAGCACAATTCACGAAACATAGTAAATATTCTATAAACGATGAAAATTCTTTTTCAGGAATCAGAAAATGCAAACGACTAAGAGTCTTTGTTCCCTTCCTTACTCCTTACAATCTGATTTCTTAAAATTGAAATATCATAGAAAAAATAAAGGTAACATATATTCATTGTAAACATTCAGAAACGTGTAAAGAAAAATCAGTCATAACCCGACTACTGTACTAGCATTTTGGAACGTATTCCTTCTGATTTCTTTGTGTATGTATATATATAAATGCGTATAGGTATATACATAATACATTTAAAAACTGGATCATAGTATGCATACTATTTTATAATTTGGTTTCTATGGCAAATAAAATCTATATAGTCCCTTTAATAGTTGCATAATAGTCTATATACAGTTGTCCCTAGGTATCTGTGGTGAATTGGTTCCAGGATACCCCCCAAACCAAGATATCAAAATACATAAATGTTAAAGTCCCTTATATAAAATGGGATGGTATCTGCATATAACCTATACATATATTCCCATATGCTTTAAATCATCTCTAGTTACTTATAATACAATGTAAATGCTATGTAGTTATTGTATTGATTTTTAAAATTTGTATTCTTTTTTGTTGTTGTTGTTTTGTTTGTTTTTGAGACAGAGTCTTGCTCTGTCGTCCAGGCTAGAGTGCAGTAGTGCAATTTTGGCTCCCTGCAACCTCTGCCTCCTGGGTTCAAGTGATTCTTGTGCCTCAACCTCCTGAGTAGCTGGGACTATAGGCAAATGATGCCATGACGCCCGGATAATTTTTATATTTTTAGTAGAGATGGAGTTTTGCCATGTTGGGCAGGCTGGTCTCAAACTCCTGACCTCAGGTGATCGGCCTGCCTTGGCCTCCCAAAGCGTTGGGATTACAGGTGTGAGCCACCATGCCCAGCCTTGTTATGTTTTATTGTCCCCTCACCCCCTACCAAATATCTTCTATCTGAGGTTGGTTAAATCTGCGAATGTAGAACCTACAGATAACAGAGGGCCAACTGTAATATTCCTTCTTAACTTGGCTAAAATCATTATCCACTATACTCAAGAGCCTTTCCTGATCAGCAATTATTCTGATCTTAATTTTAAAGGTGGTAAATCTGGTTAAGGGCAGTACATTCAGAACTGAAAGCTCTTAAGTCCATTATCAAGGCTCCAAACAATTCCTTTTTCAGCCCTTTCTCAGCTTTGACTTAAACTTTTTTATGGTTCAGTCCCATAAACTAAAGAACTAATTTGATTGACATGACTCAACTGCATAAAACTTACAAGAAAAAACAGAAACATATATGCTCTGGAAAAAACACAGGTAAGGTGAAAAACCTGAGATTTGAAGTTTTACCTTTTCCAGGGGAGCCAGCTGCTCTTTGAGATCCTCTAGTCTTTCAATAAGCTCCCTTTCCTTGTTTAACTGGTGCTGCTCAATGCACAGTGTGGTGTATAGCTGCTGGACCAACGTCTTTACATCATTCAGCGTTGCTGCATTTTCATGACTTAAGAGGTCTGAAACAAAGGAGTTACATTTTTTAAAAAATGTATGCCTTAAATGATTACTATTCCTAGGACTATCACATGAGGCAGACTGATCCATTATAGGTATCTCGCCTTCCGTGTTAAACTGAAGGAAAGTAATAGTTCTCTTTTTTTTTTTTTTGAGACAATGTCTTACTCTATCACCCAGGCTGGAGTGTAGTGGTGTGATCTTGGCTCACTGCAGCCCCTACCTCCAGGGCTCAAGTAATCCTCTGAGGTTAGCTTCCTGAATAGCTGGGACTACAGGTGCACACCAGCCACAAGCCTGGCTAATTTTTGTATTTTTTGTACAGACAAGTTTTCACCATGTTGCCCAGGCTGGTCTCAAACTCCCGGGCTCAAGCGATTTGCCTGCCTTGGCCTCCCAAAGTGCTGGTGTAACAGGCGTAAGCCACCATGCCCAGCCTATAGTTTTTGTTAAAACAAAAAAGTTGTCCACAAGTGTAAAAAGTTAATTCATGGCTGGGCCCGGTGGCTCACGCCTGTAATCCCAGCACTTTGGGAGGCCAAGGCAGGCAAATGATCACGAGGTCAGGGAATCAAGACCATCTTGGTCAACACAGTGAAACCCCGTCTCTACTAAAAAAAAAAAAAAAAATACAAAAAATCAGCTGGGTGTGGTGGCGGGCGCCTGTAGACCCAGCTACTTAGGAGGCTGAGGTAGGGAAATGCGTGAACCCGGGAGGCAGAGCTTGCAGTGAGCCGAGATTGCACCACTGCACTCCAGCCTGGGAGACAGAGCAAGACTCCGCCTCAAAAAAAAAAAAAAAAAAAAAGTAAATTCGTATTTGGGTAACTAAAAAAATTTGAAACAAATACCTACCATTATATTCTTGGAAGTCTAAATGCTACAAATGAGGGTATGATTAACATTAAGAAAAATAATACAAATAATAATGATCTTCATTAGATAAAGACAAAATTAAAGCAACTGTTAAAAACTAGTAGAGAGGTTTAGAATCAATCTGATTATTATGCTTATTAAAATGGTGACTATAATTTATCTGTAGTCCTGCCATTTTAATTGATTTTTTTCCCCTTAGTAAGTCCTAAGGGAAAAATATATAGTATTTCAAATTTGCAAATACAAAGGCATAAATAAAAATGCCATCATCCTAATAATCTTTTTTTTTTTTTTTTTTTTTTGAGACGGAGTCTCGCTCTGTCACCCAGGCTGGAGTGCAGTTGTGCAATCTCGCTCACTGCAAGCTCTGCCTCCCAGGTTCACGCCATTCTCCTGCCTCAGCCTCCTGAGTAGTAGCTGGGACTACAGGTGTCTGCCACCATGCCGGGCTAATTTTTTGTAATTTTTGGTAGAGACGAGATTTCACCGTGTTAGCCAGGATGGTCTCTATCTCCTGACCTCGTGATCCACCCACCTCAACCCCCCAAAATGCTGGGATTACAGGCGTGAGCCACTGTGCCTGGCCCATTCTAATAATCTTAACTCTCATTCTTCTTCTCCCTAGTATACCAACTTTTATTCATTCCTGATGAGGAAAGACAGAGAATAGCTGTAGGAGCCTCAGTATCATGGTCTAAAGGGTATGAAGTTATGAGAACAACTGAAAGGGTGAAAGATTAAGTTCTTTCATTCAATATCCTCTACTATGAGTAGCATGTATTTCTAGAAATCTAAAAATTATGTTTTCAGAATCAAATAAAAACTCTGCTGACTAAAGCTGTCCATTTTTTTTTTAAAGCACTTTTTTTTTTAGATTCTTACTAGCTTTCAATGTTAGGTACAGCATAAGGGTAGCACTCTTCTAAACAAAACAAGCCACAGTCAGAATTAACCATGTATTTCGAACATTCTTTAAGGATGTCCTTTAGTACAGTTATTATAGAAGTTCGATCAATGAAAAAATTCAAAAGAAGGTAGCAAACTGGATTAGAGAAGAGCCGATATAGTAAAACGGGATATAGCACCTAGCTGGGTATCTTGTATGCCTCAGTAAATGTGTGCTGAATTAATGGGAACATAAAAGGAAGAGCACTTTGAGTTCCAGAAGTCATCTATGTCAACAGTGTCTTCCTTGTACCAAAGCTGCTGCTCACATTTGCATATAGCCTTAAAGTTACCAGAAGAAGAAACTGCACTCTAGGAGGCTGAAGTAACTTGTCCAAAATGGCACAGTAAGGGGTAGAGTCCACGTCTCCTGATTTCTAGGCCTGTGGCTACATTACAGTGCTTCTACTATACCAATATTAAATTTCTTCTGCAAGTTCAGTCCCCTTTCATGAACTATTTTATTAGATAAAGCAGATTTGTTCCATCTTCTCCATGTATATATAAAACTATAGTATTGGCTGGGCACGACCTGTAATCCCAGCACTTTGGGAGGCCAAGGTGGGCAAATCACGAGGTCAGGAGTTTTAGACCAGTATGGCCAACATGATGAAATTTTATCTCTACTAAAAATACAAAAATTAGCTGGGCATGGTGGTGCACGCCTGTAATCCCAGCTACTGGGGAGGCTGAGGCAGGAGACTCGCTTGAACCCAGGAGGTGGAGGTGGCAGTGAGTCGAGATTGCGCCACTATACCCCAGCCTCAAAACGAAACAAAAAACAAAAAAACACAAAGAAACTCTAGTATTATTCCTCTTAAACATCCTAAACCTAGTGCCTTCTATCTCTTTCCTCCATTTAGCCCTTCCACTAAAGCGTTGCAACACAGGGCAAAGGAACATGCTTATTCAATGAATGGCATCCCTCTTAAATACAGAATTTCAAACCACTCTCTTACTGTAGTCAGCTGAAAAAGAGTGGTGGTACCTTGGATGCCAGCAATACCTTCCTCAACCAGGGACAGAAAGACACAAGGTAGAAACAAAATTTGAGCCTACTTTGCATTTTATCAAAAGGAGAAAAAAAGATTTTCTTTACTATGTTTAAAAACCAGGGAAAGGCCAGGCGCAGTTGCTCATGCCGGTAATCCCAGCACTTTGGGAGGCCAAGGAGGGCGGATCACGAGGTCGGGAGATCGAGACCATCCTGGCTAACATGGTGAAACCCCATCTCTATTAAAAATACAAAAAAATTAGCTGGGCATGGTGGCGGGCACCTGTAGTCCCAGCTACTTGGGAAGCTGAGGCAGGAGAATAGCATGAACCCGGGAGGCAGAGCTTGCAGTGAGCCGAGATTGCACCACTGCACTCTAGCCTGGGCAACAGAGCAAGACTCCATCTCAAAAAAAGAAAAGAAAAGAAAAAAAAAAAGAGGGAAAACACAGCCTGGGCAACATAGGGAAACCTCATCTCTACAAAAAAAAAAATTTTGCCAGGCATGGTGGCGTGTGCTTGTAGTCCTAGCTACTTGGGATGCTGAGGTGGGAGGATCTGCTTGAGCCTGGGAGGTCATGGCTGCAATGAGCTGTGATCACGCCACTGCACTCCAGCCTGGGTGACAGAGTGAGACCCTGTCTCAAAAAAATAATTAAAGTTAAGATCAAGGAAAACAAAGTGTTTATGGATTTAAAATCATATTGAGTTTCTGTGAGAGATGGTATCTGATGGCATAATCTCACTATAGAATAACAGAACTAAGAGAGCTATGATGTGTGTATCTAAACGTTAAAAAGGTCTTTTGAAATTCTACACCAATGCTGCTACTGAGTTACTAAAGTCCACACTTCAATTTACGATTATTTCCATGAATTACAGATTTTTGACCCTTGCAAGCTTCATACCCTAATTTACTTCTAGAAAAGCAAGGTAGATACTCCACAGTTCCTGGATACAGATAAAGCAATGGGTTGTTTTAGGCTGCCAAATCACCAGGGAATCAAATACAATCCCCTGTTTTTTCAATTTCTACCTTTTCTTATTCAATTTGAGAAAAGCTTTATTTAAAAAACTAAACATTCATTTCTGTTTAAAAAATACAGTTATTACAGAAATGGTTGGTATTTATTAATTGATTAAAATACCTTTAGTTTTTGACAACATAATATATGGAAACTCACATCTTAACTTTCCTGATTGTTATACTTAATAGGAATATATTAGTGAACTTTCGGAATGTTACCAATAGAAAATCTAAACAGATGAACTCTCTAGGCAATTCACACAAAAACACACCTCAGTAAAATAGGACCTGTACTTCTGTTATTTTAAAGAGAACTTCTAGCCTGAGAATCAGGGAATAAAGAAGAAAAACACATTAGCATAGCTGATATATGGCTAACTGTCCCTGGTCTACATGTTTAATTATTCCAAGTTCATAAAATCTGATTCGATAATGCCTTACTACAGTTGACTCTTGAACAATGTGGTTGGGGGGCGAGGTTGGGGCACCACCCCCCTACAACTTTTGAAACCTCAAAAACTTAACTACTAATAGCCTACCTGGACCAGAAGCCTTACCAATAACATAATTAACAAATGTTTTATATATGTATTATATACTGTATTCTTACAGTAAAGTAAGCTAGAGAAAAGAAAACATTACAATCATAAAGGGAAAATAAATTTATAGTGCTATACTGTATTTATTTACATTGTAAGTTTACATTGTCTGTTTGCAAGATAAATCATCTGTCTAAAATGATGGGCAACCGTAGCTGCAGACCTCAGTCTACGGTACATATCAAGCAATCCAAGTTTTTCTTGCAATGTCATCACTTTTCTCTGCTTCTTGGGAGCACTTCCAGCATCACTTCATATAGGTCCCATGGTGTTATTCAAGGTGGACTAAACACACAAAAAAATTCAAGAACTGCAAGAGATCAATTTTTACTGCAATAGACAATTTACTAGAGAAATGAACTACCCATGAGGAGATAATTAGCATCACACAGCATTTTAAGCTGATATCAAAAACACTTGAGTTTACAGCAACAGCAACAAGAGGTGGCTATGAAATCACTAGAGTAGTATACTATGTACTAGAGTCAATTTTATGCAGACATTATTAAATACTGCATCTTTACATTTCTCTTAACTGCAAATGGCATCATGCATGGTCTGTGTGTGCATACGTTTTGATAATTTTTAACTTTTTGTAATAGATATGTATATATTTTATGGTAGTAAATGATAAAAAATAGGAAGGGCGTGGTGGTTCAGGCCTGTAATCCCAGCACTTTGGGAGGCCAAGGTGGGTGGATCACCTGAGGTCAGGAGTTTGAGGTCACCTGGCCAACATGGTGAAACATGTGTGCCTATAATCCCAGTTACAGGAAGGCTGAGGGAGGAGAATCATTTGAACCCAGGAGGCAGAGGTTGCAGTGTGCTGAGATTGCACCGCTGCACTCCAGCCTGGGGGACAGAGAGAGACTCCGTCTCAAAAACAAAATAAAATAAAATAAGATAGACTTGTATCTACATATATTTCATGCATTCATGACATACTTAACTTTTCTTAATTTTTTGGATATTTCTAGGTTATGTGGTTCGTTTGCAAGTTTTTTCAAATCTGCTTTGTTCAACAGTCAACTGTATGTAAAGAATATCTTTCCATTCTTACTATTTAAGGATACTTTTCTATACTTTCTCCCAGCTAGCCCCCTCTCATCTAGCTTAAAGAAAGTGAATATGGCCTCTGCACAATCAAAATGCTACCCAGCGAACACATTTAATTCACTCAATATAGATGGAATCAATGGGGAATATGAAATCACAGTGCCTTCCCTCAGAGCATCAAAGAAAAGGATGAAGCAAAATTCAGAGAAGATATTTATCACTTTTGGTTGGTCAGGGGTCAGAGAAGGAAAGAGTATGATCATTAAAGGCTTACTGGAAGAGTCAATATTGACAATTTTGACTTGAGAAAACGGGGGTTAGGAAGAAAGGCATCTTAGGCAGAAGAAAGTGAGCAAATAGTGAGATGGGAAAGAACAGGGCATAGTTCAGGAAACCATAAAGGAATACACAGTGGAGAAAAAGTAGGCAACATGTAAGAGGGAAAGAAAACATTTTAAAAGGTAGATGTGGACCAGATTATAGAGGAATTTCATAACAGGGTTTCACTCAGAACTTTTCTATGTTACACCCAATTCTTTCTCTTTTTTTTTGTTTAAAGATGTGTTGCCCAGGCTGGTTGCCACTGTGTTGCCCAGGCTGGTCCCAAACTCCTGGTCTTAAGCAATCCTCCTGCCTCGGCTTCCTAAAGTGCTGGGATTACAGGTGTGAGCCACCTTACCAGGCCTAAACCCAATTCCTAAAAGCAGGATTGAAAAGAAGGAATGTCCTACAGCAGCAGTCCCCCACCCCTGGGGTGCGAACCAGTACTGGTCAGTGGCCTGTTAGGAACCAGGCTACAAAGGAGGAGGCCAGCCAGTAAGCATTACTGCCTGAACTCCACCTCCTGTCAGATCAGCAGCAGCATTAGATCTCACAGGAGCACAAACCCTATTGTAAATTGTGCATGTGAGGGATCTAGGTTGTGTGCTGCTTATGAGAATCTAACTGATGCCTGAGGATCTGACATGGAACAGTTTCATTCCAAAACCACTGCCTCTGCCCCTGCCACCACTGTCAGTGGAAAAATTATCTTTAACAAAATTGGTCCCTGGTACCAAAAAGGTTGGGAACTGCTGTCCTATGGCGCTGGTGGAAGGAGTGGTGGAAGGGGCATTAACAACAGCAGTGAGTAACAATGAATATCAAGGGCAAATAGAGAAACAGGACCAAAAAAGACACAACTCAAAACGCTATTTTAGAGGGCTACTTAGCATTGTACTGTGCAGAGCCACAGTAGAGACCAGGATGAAAAGAAATATTAGCAATACTGACTCTGTCTTTATTTAAAATTTTATTCATCATGCATTGTTTGCATTAACTCTGTTTTTTTAAAGTAGTACATTAAAATACCATTTATCTTGCTGGGTGCGGTAACTCATGCCTATAATCTCAGCACTTTGGGAGGCTGAGGCAGGTGGATAACTTGAGGTCAGGAGTTCAAGACCATTCTGGCCAACATGGCAAAACCCCATATCTACTAAAAACGAAAATTAGCCTGGCGGCTGGGCACAGTGGCTCATGCCTGTAATCACAGCACTTTGGGAGGCCAAGGCAGATAGATCACCTGAGGTCAGGAGTTCAAGAGCAGCCTGACAAATATGGTGAAACCCGTATCTAGCTTGAACCTGGGAAGTGGAGCTTGCAGTAAGCCAGTATCACGCCACTGCACTCCAGCCTGGGCGACAGAGCAAGACTCTTAAAAACAAAACAAAAACAAAACAACAATTCTTTATCTTGATTACTGAGTTGTTTGGTGCCCTCTTAAAATTTGTGTCTGAGGCAAGCACCTTTCCTTTTCCCATAAAAGCATATACAGGCTGTGAACAGTGGTTCATGCCTATAATCCCAACACTCTGGGAGGCCAGAGAGGGAGGAGTGCTTGAGCCCAGAAGTTCAAGACCAGCCTAGGCAACATAGTGAGACCTTATCTCTACAAAAATAAAAAAAATTATCCAGGCATGGTGGCACATGCCTGTATGCCTGTAGTCCAAGCTACTCCAGCTGCTTGGGAGGATGAGGTAGGAGGATAATTTGAGGTCGAGGCTGCAGTGAGCTGTGATTATGCCACTGTACTCCATCCTGGGTGACAGAGTGAGACCTTGTCTCAAAACAAACAAAAAACAAAACAAACAAACCAAAAAAACAACCAACCATGCATCATGTCAGAAGTTCCTAAGAACTATTATTATTGTACAATAATTGACTTTCAGACTGCTGACCTTGAGCCATAAAAAAAGCTCAATACTTATTACAACACTTAAGAGAACAGAGAAGCCTACAGCTTATTTTAAAAAGATATCCCCTGTAATGTTATTAAAGTAGTACGACTTTTGGCCTTTATGAAGGGAAGGAGCTTCAGTTATGTAGGACATTCATTTATGTGAAACAGAGTGACAATGTCAGATAATAAAGCATTCTGGCATCTAGGCAGAATCTAAGTGATTTTAGTCAAGGCAGAATCTAAGTGATTTTAGTCAATGTACTAGTCAAGTGCCAGGTACTCAATGAGCTCTTTCAGTGTTCTTTGAATATTGTCTGTTTCTCAAGGTTACCCAAGGAAAAAAAATAAAGTTCTTTCCAAAAGCCCTTCCCACATTTCTGTGACCTTACCAAGGTTACTATTTTACCTCTTTTTGGTGGTCGTACGTGATATGTTAAGTCATTAATGACCAGCTTAAAGTCATCAAGGAGGAGGAGGTCTATTCCTGTTGAAGCAGCAACACGAACACCATCTGTGAAAATTTCAAATGAAACTTGTCATAGGTCCATAATTATTCAAGAATGGTCAGGAAAATTCAATCTTCAAAATAGTTTTTAAAAATTACCTCCTCCTTTTTAAATTTCAGTTAACTTTTTACCTCATTTCCCAGTTCTATGCAAAGTTTAGGTTGCCTAAAGCTCTGTTTCTAGGACTCGAGTTTGTGAAGATTTAACAACAGCTTCTCCTGTGAACTACATGAGCAAGTGAAATAATTAACGGTCATAGTTCTGTAGGTGTACATTGGAAATCTAGGGTCACTGGGAGAGCTGTATGGACTTAACATTGTCCATAATGGAAGCTGGTTGAGTCAAAAAAAAAAAAAAAAACCAGTATTTTTTGACATATGGTACTCTTCAGTACAGTCATTGATTAGTTGCCAATAATTCAGTAGAGACAGATGCTGGGGTTAACAAAGTATTATACATCCACCACGCTGGTCTACTAATTATATTGTCAGATGAGTAGAAATGTGGTAATTGTTAACTGGTGAATCCAGGTGAAGGGTAAATGGGCATTTATTGTACTAATCTTTCAAGTTTTCTGTAGATTTAAAAAATTTTAAAGTAAAAATGGGGAAAAAAACAATGGGAAAAAAACTTAAAAATGGGAAAAAAATTAAAAAACTTAAAAAATAAATAAATGAAATACATAAAATGGTAATTTTTAGTGCCTTATTTTATATTCTTTTCAAATCATATACTTCTTTATTTTGGCAAACTTTTCTTTCCAGACATGAGGGTTTAACTACTGGAAGTATTTATTCTACACCTAAAGTAATGATAAAAAGTCTCGATAATATAAAATGTGATTGACTGTTCATCCTTGCTCATGGCATTATATGTGAGATGCTTTTGAATGAGATTCCCTGTGCATACACATTTGCTAAAATCGATCAATTATACTCTGAGTACTACTGGGAGAGAAATCACTTTCTCTCCTGGTAAGTGCTAAGCAAAAGAAAAAAGTTTTCTGAAGTTAACAGTATAGGGTTCTTTTGTAGCTACGTGTATGGTGTATGTATGTGTCTAGAAATTGCTGTGGGGTGAAATGAGGGGTAGATGGTAATTAATAATGATGGTGACTATACCTGGTGAATAGACAGCAACTCTGTCAATTCCCCGATCCTCTTCTTGCAGTTGTCGTAAAAATACACCAACGGAGTCAGAGATAGGCTTGAGTGTGAACTGACAGCGTTCACGCCGGGATGGTAGCCTCACAGATATCACAGGTAACCCATTTTGATAAACCACTGTAACATCTGAATGAAAAAGATCCAAAAACATATGATAATTGGATTTCAATGTAAGTTAAAGTCACATTATTACTATTCTTGCATGGGGGTCTATTATTAGCATGATTTAAAATGTTTTCAAAGAAGGTTTAAGAACATGCCCTTTAGCTTTAGTTGAAGGTTATTCTGGAAACCGGCTTATAAAAGATCAAATGGATCACACAGCTCATTTTACAGATATGAAAAAACAGGCAAGGAACTGTCTTCTGAGTGGGTCAAGGAGAGGCTTTCCCAAGGATATCAGGTGAAGCTCTTGATATTGGTGAATACAAGCCCTGGATCCATTTAGCAAGATTTTATTAAGCAGTCAGAGATTGCTGGGCCAGACTTCATAGCCTATAGGACGTGGCTCTTGGGATCCAGAGCTTTCAAGAAGTACCCTAATAAGTGAGACTCCTACTCCAAAACAGTCAATTCATGTATATATAGTACAAGTTGATAAGTGAGAAACAAAAGTGAAATCTTAAGCCCCTCAACTGACTGAATGGACTCCCTCTTGGCCAAAGGGACACCCAGGGTAAACCTTTAAAGCTAAGTTCTCAGCCATGACAGGATGGGAGGTCAGACACAACTCATTATATCCCCTCCTTGCTAGCCACCATTAGGCACTCTTTCCTAAGGGCTTAAGAGAAACTAGCCGTTTCAAAAGACTCCACCATTGATATCAACCAATTAACTGCCCAACACTGCCCCTCTTTTTTGCCTGACAAGAGGCCACCGACCGTGAAGTGGTTCTGGCCAGTCTACGGAGAATGCACAGTGAGGGTTTTCACACCCTCTGCTTCATCTTTTGACACCAGAGAGCTGAAAACTCCACCCTCAGATCATGCTGATGCAGCCATTTTTTGTACACGGGACCCATGAAGGGGCATGAAGCTCAGTTGTGCATACACGTTTCTCTTTTCATAAATATGCATGGCCTCTCCTATAGTGTACTGAGTATGTACATTTGGCCACCCTGCTCAGCATGCATTCCTGTTCTTTTTGCCTATTCCTCAAAGTGTCTGTTTTTGGCTTCTGAATAGAGGCTACACTTCCCAGCCTGTCAGAATGGCCACCCTGCAGGCTGCAACCTTTATGAGAAATATACGTCTCCTTTCCAAATTCATGAACCTCGTCATTCTTCAGTTAGCATTCTATCAAAAACAATTCATGTTCTCTTGAATGTCTTCATGAGCTTGGCTAGACAGAACCAAAACTCTGTTGTTTAAGATTTTATAACAAAATGTTATGAAGGGAAAGTTTATTATGAGTTATAAAATTGAAGGGATCTTCTACAAAAGTATAGCATAGCATGCCTATTTCCTTATTTTTTCCCTCAGTATTCTTGATTTGTAGGGCCCTAGTAAAACAAACATCAGAATAACCCTCTTTCGCAATAATTTTCAAATACATTTTTTTTAAAATGCATTTTAAAAATCAAAATGTTTTACATAAGCAACTAAGCATTTAAAGATGATATTAGCACTGAAGAAAGAAAACAGGCTTTGGAGTCAAACCTGGGACTGAATCTTGGCTCTGTAATTTTGGGCATATTATGTAACTTCTCTGAGTCTCACTTTTTTCATATAATAAAATGGGCTTTGGCCAGGCGTGGTGGCTCACGCCTATAATCCCAGCACTTTAGGAGGCTGAGGTGGACAGATCATGAGGTCAAGAGATTGAGACCATCTTGGCCAACATGGTGAAACCCTGTCTCTACTAAAAATAAAAAAATTAGCTGAGCGTGGTGGTGCACATCTGTAGTCCCAGCTACCAGGGAGGCTGAGGCAGGAGAATCACTTCAACCTGGGAGGAGGACGTTGCAGTGAGTCGAGATCGTGGCACTGCACTCTAGCCTGGGTGACAGAGCGAGACTCCGTCTCAAAAAAAAAAAAAAAAAGGTTTAATCCCTAACTCATAGAGCTGTTGTGAGAAATGAGTGAAATACATAAATAATTTAAAACACTTAGCACACTACATGATACATAAATGATAATGTTTCCTTACTAGCTCCTTTGAAGAATCAAAGGTTGGCTAGATGTGGCAGCACGTGTCTGTAGTCCCAGCTACTCGGGAGGCTGAGGCAGGAGGACTGCTTGAGCCCAGGAGTTTGAGTCTACAGTGAGCTATGATTGTGCCACTGCACTCCAGCCTGAGCAACCGAGTGGGACCCCATGTCTAAAACTTTTTTTTTTTTGAGACAGGGTCTTGCTCTATCACCTAGGCTGGAGTGCAGTGGCATGATCACAGCTCACTGCAGACTCGAGCTCCCAAGCTCAAGCGACTCTCCTGCCTCAGCCTTCCAAGTTAGTGGGACTATAGGCACGCACCACCATGCCATGCTATATATATATATTTTTTTTGAGAGACAGGGTTTCACCATGTTGCCCAGGCTGGTCTTGAACTCCTGAGCTTGAGCAGCGACCCGCCTTGGCCACCCAAAGTGCTGGGAATAAAGGCGTGAGCCACTATGCCTGGCTTCTAAAAACAATTTTTAAAAATAAAATGAGTCAAAAATTACATTCTATTATGCTTCTAAGGATTTATATCCCTACTAATCAAAGAGTTTATAGGAAATGTGTGAGATTAATGTTTTGGAAATCCAAAATGCATCAAGTTTTCCATAGTTGTAGTTGTAGACATCTACATCTTATTTCCTTGTCTATTCTAGTAACTGATAAGGTCTACATTATACACAAAATCTTCACACTAAAATCTTTCATGATTTGAATTTTCAAGAAATAACCCTAATTGAGACATAGCTTATAAATAACAAAATACATTATTTAAAATGGAAATCTGATGAGTTTTGACATAAGAATCAAAATAAAGAACATTTTTGATTCCCCCAAATTCTCTGATCCCCATCCCAGTTAATCCCTGGGTAACCATTGATCTGATTTTTGTCACCACAGATTAGAGTTTTATAGAGTTATATATAAATAAAATCACACTATGGACCCTTTTGTATTTGGCTTCTTTCTCTTGGCATGATTATGAGATTCACCTATGTTGTTGTTAGTAGTTCATCAATTAACTAGTTCATTAGTAGTCATTCATTTGTATTCCTGAGAAGGGTGTCATTGCATAGACAAACCACAACTTGTTTATCCTGTTGATGAACATCTGGGTTGTTTCCAGGTTTTGGCTACTATGAATAAAGCTTTTATGATTATTTGCATACAAGCCTTTGTGTGACATGTTTTCATAGTGTATCTTTCCCTATCCTTTTACCTTATCCATGTTTTATTTAAAGTGAGTTTCCTGCAGAAAGCTTATAGTTGGGTCTTGCTATTTTATCCAATCTAACAATCTCTGTCTTTTAATTAAAGTGTATATATTATTTGTATTTAATGTAATTATAAGTATGGCTGAGTATATGTCTACCATCTTACTACTTATTTTCTATTTGACCCTACTGTTCTTTCTTCTACTTTTCCTCTATTCTTGCCATTTTTTAGATTTACTATCTTTTAATCTCTTTAAAAAGGATTTTTTCATTTAATCACTATTTATTTTAATTTAATCTCTATTTTTTTTCTCACTTTTATTTTTCAGAGACAGGGTCTTAATCTGTCTCCCAGCCTGGAGTGCAGTGGTGTGATCACAACTCACTGCAGCCTTGATCTCCTGGGCTCAAGTGATCCTCCTCCCTCAGCTTCCTGAGTGGCTAGGACTAAAGGCACATGTAGCTATGCCTGGATAATTTTTTTTGGGGGGGCAGGGTAGAGACAGGGTCTCGTTATGTTGCCCAGGCTGACCCTGAAGTCCTGGACTCCAGCAATTCTCACATCTCAGCATCTCAAAGTGCTAGGATTACAGGATTGAGCCACAATGCCCAAGCTAATCTCGGCTGTTGACTTATTAAATACAATTTATTTTATTTATTTATTTATTTATTTTGAGATAGGGTCTTGCTGTGTTGCCCAGGCTGGAGTGCAGTGGTGTGATCTCGGCTCACTGCAACCTCCACCTCCTGGGTTCAAGCCATTCTCCTGCCTCTACCTCCCGGGTAGCTGGGACTACAGGTACCCATCACCACACCCAGCTAATTTTTCTTTAGTAGAGACAGGGTTTCACTATGTTGGCCAGGCTGGTCTCAAATGATCTGCCCGCCTTGGCCTCCCAAAGTGCTGGGATTACAGGTGTGAGCCACCAGGCCTGGCCCTTATTTTATTTTTTTTTTAAGCATTACTCTAGAGCAGGTATTGCTAAACTTTTTTCTGTAAAGGCTGAGGTATTAAATATTTTAGACTCTGTGGGTCATAAGATCTCTGTTACAACTATAAACTCTGTTACAACTATAAACTCTGTTACTGTGGTGCAAAAGCAGCCACAGGCAATATACAAATAAATAGGCATGGCTGTGTTCCAACAAACTTTATTTATAATAAGCAATGGGCTGGCTTTGGCCTGTAGGTCAGGGGGTCGCCAACCCCCAGGACACAGACTGGTACCATGGAAAAACTGTTTTGCACGAAACTGGTCCCTGCTGCCAAAAATGTTGAGGAGCACTGCTGAAGGTCATAGTTTGCTGAATTCTGTTCTGTGTTATACATCTCTACCATATCACAATCAGTCTTCAAATAATATAGTATCACTTTAGGTATAGTTTTAGAGAACCTTACAACAATATACTTCCATTCCCCCTGCTTACATTCTTCATGGTATTGTTCTCACACATTTTCCTACATATATTATAAACCACACATTATTTTTGTGTGGTTTACCTTCTGATTATCTTTTAAACAGATTTTGTTTTGTATAGTATATATTAAGAGTTTGTGTATATTCTTATCTTTGTTCCTCTATGTCTTTCTTCCTCTGTCTGCCTTTTAAAAACTTTTACTTTTTAATAAAGACACGGTCTCATTCTGTTGCCCAGGCTGGAGTTCAGTGGTACCATCATGGCTCACTCAGTCTCAACTGCTGGGCTCACTGGATACTCCCGCCTCAGCCTCCAAAGTAGCTGGGACTACAGGCATGTGCCACCATGCCCAGCTAATTTTTATTTTTATTTTCTTTTTGAGACAGAGTCTCGCTCTGTCACCCAGGCTGGAGTACAGTGGTGTGATCTTGGCTCACTGTACCTTCACCTCCCAAGTTCAAGCGATTCTCCTGCCTCAGCCTCCCCAACAGTTGGGATTACAGGCACGCACCACCACACCCAGCAAATTTTTATATTTTTAGTAGAGACAGGGTTTCACTGTGTTGGCCAGGCTGGTCTCGAACTCCTGACCTCAGGGGATCCACCCGCCTCAGCCTCCCAAAGCGCTGGGCCAGCTAGTTTTTTTAATTTTAATTTTTAATTTTTATTTTTGTAGAGACAGGGTCTCACTATGTTGCCAAGGCTGGCCTCAAGCAATCCTCCTGCCTCGGCTTCCCAAAATGCTGGGCTCACAGGTATAAGCCACCATGCCCAGCTCTCTGCCTGCTTTTTAACATTTTCCTTTTATTATTGGTTTTCAACAATTTGACTGTGATGTGCTTTGCTTTTCTCTGTGAATGGTTGGGAGTTGTTAGATTTTTTAGATCTGGCTTTCCTCAAATTTGGAAAACTTTTGACCTTTATTCAACTATTATTTTTTTCTGTCTCCTACCCTTCTGGGATTCCAATTACACTTATGTTAGGCCATGTGATACTGTCTCACAGGTCACTGAGGTTTTCTTCATACATTTCAGGGGCTTCTTTTTTTCCCCCTCTCAGTTTCATTTTGGATAGTTTTAATTGCAATATACTTCAACATCATGGATTTTTTTCTTCTGCGGTGTCTAATTTTCTGGTAATTCCATCTATATGGTGTTTTCATTTCAGACATATTTTTCACCTCTAGAAGTTCCACTTCTTTTTATATCTTCCATTTCTTTTCACATTATATTTATGCTTTTCCTTTTCTCTATGAGCATAAGGATCATATTTATAATAGCTATTTTAACTTCTTGGCTGTTTATTCCATTATCTCTGACATTTCCAGGTCTGTTCATTGACTGTATTTTTGGAAGGTTTATTTTTTGCTTCTTCATATGCCTAGTAATTTTTGATTGGTGGTTAGACATTTTTAATTTTACATTGTTGAGTGCTGGGTCTTGTATAGTTAAATTACTTGCATGTTAGTTTGGCACTTTCAAGACTTCAAAAACTTCTTTTAGGAGAGATCTAGAGAATCCTTTATTCTAGGACCAATTTGTCCCTACTTCTAAGATATGGTTCTTATGAGAATGTCTACCAAATGTTCAAGTGTTCAAATGTATCTCTCTACTGTGGCTAGAGGGAAGCAAAATTATTCATTTTATGTTACTGGCAATAGCTATTTTCTAGGAAGTTTTAGCCTGGTGTTGTGGTTTAGAATTCAGCCAAAGTCTCACAGGATGCCTTTGCAGATTTCCAAGACTCCTCTTTTTCTTCATAGCTCCTTCCTCTGTAAATCTCTGTCTCATAAATTCTAGCTGCCTTGAGATTTACAAATTCTGATCTCTGTTTCTTCATCTTAACTAGATGGCCAACCTGTTTCCCTTCTCTGTGATGCAGTTTAGAGGCTGCCTCAGGCTGTAAACTCAACCAATGCAGGGTTTAACTCATTTGTTCCTCTTATCTCAGGCATCACAGTGCTGTGTGCCTATCGTCCAGTGTCTGAAAAGAGTTGTTTCAGATATTTTGTCTGGTGTTCTACTTGTTTATAGCAGGATAGTAATTCCCACAGCAGTTAATACTTCATGGATGTATGATTTGGATTTTTACATAAAAATTTCAAAGGAATAGTCTGTTTCCTAAGGAAGAAGAGGTCAAAATAGTAATTTGAATTGAATATAAGCATGTACTATCTAAAGTTTGCAATACCTAAAGATATTTTTAAAATGTGTCATATTCCTTCTTGTTCTAAAAGAATCCTTAGCAATTAATCTACTGTTTCCTGAAGTCAGAACCACTAACATGAGAATATTTCTATCTTTTCTATAGCAGTAATGATGATGAAGTCATTAAGATTAGTGATTAAATTATCCAATTATCCCCTTTCTATATATGTGAAAAAGAGTAACCACAGATCAAGAAGTAGAGAGAGTTGAATTTAAAAAAGAGATAGAATCTGTGAGTCTGAAATATATCTGGAGAATCTTAAAAGTGTCTTTGCAAAAATTATAAAAGTGAGAAAATTATGACAGTGAAAGAGACCTAATCTAACCAACCCCATACTTCCTTTAACCTCCAAACTGCCTTTGGTCATTCCTGGGCTTGGGCCTAGCTAGCTTTGGGAGAAAGTTAGTTTTTAGTTTAAATAATAGGCCTTCCCCCAAAATAAACTGCCTTCACAAAACTAACGAAAGAGCACCAGGTTAGGAAGATGGGAGGAGGCTGAATTCTGCTAAAATGTAAGTGTAAGGGATTACCAGCTATTATTCTAGAGGTCACAGATTTGCAACTTCCCCACACCCACTCTTGCAGATAACATCACTGTTGTAGAACCTAAGACTGGCCTTTTGAGATGTCCTTTCAGGCTCCTGTGGCCCCCACCCAGAAGAGGACTCAGCACATGAGGATCATTTTCCACACCCCTATGACTGCATCCACAACCAATCAGTGGCACTCATTCCCTTAGCCCCCTGCCCACCAAACTATCCTTGAAAAACCCTGGCCTCCAATTTGGGGAGACTAATTTGAGTAATAAAACTCCAGTCTCCTATTCAGCCAGCTCTGTGTGCATTAAACTCTTTCTCTATTGCAATTCTCCTGTCTTGACAAATTGGCTCTATATAGGTACTGGGCACAGAGAAGCTGTTGGGCAGTTACAAATGCACTAAAACATCAGTTTCACAGGTAAATGCTTAGGGGTTACTGTTTTAAAATAACTGAGTCAAAGTCAACGGAGAATATGAAGGTCTTTCATACCCAGTTTAACTTCTTCCTTTAAAGAGCATGATGCTTTTTTCAAGGGAATGAAATAAGAAAGCTTTTGAGAAACTCTACAATGAATAGCGCATTTCAGAGCTGACAAGCCTTTATTATACTGCTTTTGAAATCCCAAGGCCTGCTCTTCTCTCCTACACTGTGGATTGTAATGTCAACATTAGATTTCTTAGTTTGCAATTCAGGAATAACAATTGCCAAGGTTCCTCAAGTTTCACAATATAAACAATAAACAGCTGGTTGTAGTGAAGTCAGAATGGGTATTCACAAGCTAATGACAGTTGTCAGTTACTATCATCTAGAGACAAAATATTCTTTTAAAGTATACATTGCATCAAGTGGCTGTTTGGTTGGATTTTTTTTCTTTTGTTTTGATTTCCAAGTGAATAAAATAAGAAATAACATAAGTATGTTCCAGAGCAGTGTGTTTCAAAAAAGCCTAGAAATTATGGAGCGTTCAACATGAATACTTAGAGTTAGAACATGATAACACGATAACAGATTTAGGCATAAAAACAGAAAGCTGTGGAATTGTGCAGACTAAGAAGAGTAGTGCAGGAACTACAAACAATTGCATTTGAAGCAGGAATACATTTTTAAAAAATGCTTTTGAGGCATCAGGAGTTGAAAAACAGTCATAAAATACAAATGCTTATTATTTTGCAAAATATTTTTTAAATGCTTGTAAAAATATATAGTATGAAGTTTGGCTAGTGTTCAAAATAATGAGTAAAATCTCCACTAAAATATATCACCTGTATATATTTTGAGGGCTTATTATGAAAGGGAACTGGTACAGTAAGGAAGCCCATGTTGGGCTTTTTCTGCAAAGCTACTTGGAGTAGAACTATGTATGATGGATGATTTCAGGGGCTTATGATCTTAACGTTATCGATTTCCTCCCCATTTTGTGTAATATTCTGCATCATAAATGTGAGATATATTCACAGAATTTCAGTGTTGGAAGGCCAGAGAGATCATACAAACTAACAACCTTCTTTTGCAGCTAAGAATAATAGAGTCTAGTAATGTTAGATAATATTCCTGGGCTGGGCACAGTGGCTCATGCCTGTAATCCAAGCACTTTGGGAGGCCAAGGTGAGTGGATCACCTGAGGTCAGGAGTTCGAGACCTGTCTGGCCAACATGGTGAAACTCCATCTCTACCAAAAATACAAAAAATTAGCTGGGTGTAGTGGCAGACACCTGTAATCCTAGCTACTCAGGCACCTGAGGCAGGAGAATCACTTGAACTCGGGAGGGGGAGGTTGCAGTGAGCTGAGATTGTGCCACTGCACTCCAGCCTGGGCAACAAGAGCGAAATTCTGTCTAAAAAAAAAAAAAGAAAAAGAAAAAAAGAAAAAGACAATATTCCTGAAAAGATAATATTCCTAAGATCACATATTTCAATTCAACAGCAATAGTTCATTTGACTAAGAAATCCTCTTCTAGGTCACACATGACATTAGTTTGCTAAATTCAGTAGATATTTTAGTTCTTAACTTGCTTGTTTTAGCAGCATCTAATGTTAACGACTCCCTCACTTTGTAAAAAAGTTTCCCCATTGGCTTCTATGAGGTTTCTAGCTTTTCTTTCTGTCTCGACCTTCTAATTTCCCCTCATAAGTTATTCTTCCTCTACTCATCCCTTAAAAGTTTCTAAGTGTTTTGTCCTCGGCCTCTGTGCTTCTCAGTTCACACACTCTCTAGGGAATCTCGTGTCTTCCCAAAGTCTCATGTAAATGCTGATGATATGCCAAGCCTATATTCAATTGTCTGCTAGAAATTGGGTCTCCCACAGCCATAACTCAAACTCAAAAGTCCTAAAAGTGAATCCATCTTCCCTAACCACCCATAATCTCAACCAATAACACCACCATTATTTTATTTTTGACCAAGCCAGAAAATTACCTGCTATCCTTGACTACTCGTAGAGCCAGAATCTGAATCTGACATTCCTCAGATCTAATTACTCATCATGTCCTTTCATTTCTTTTTTTTTTTTTTTTTTTTGGAGACAGAGTCTTGCACCATCACCCAGGCTGGAGTGCACTGGCGCAATCTCGGCTCACGGCAACCTCCACCTCCCAGGCTCAAGCGATTCTCCTGCCTCAACCTCCCGAGTAGCTGGGATTACAGGTGCCTGCCACCACGCCCGGCTAATTTTTTGTATTTTTAGTAAAGACGTGGTTTCACTATGTTGGCCAGGCTGGTCTCGAACACCTGACCTCGTGATCCACCTGACTCAGCCTCCCAAAGTGCTGGGATTACAGGTGTGAGCCACCACACCTGGCCCTTTCATTCTATTTTTTAAACATCTCTAAGCCCTCTGATACTCTCTACACTACCACCATTTTAGTCCAGGCCACCACTGTCTTTTTATTCTATCAGCTGCACTGTAATTGGAGTCCTTCATTCCAGCCTTGCTCCAGTTCAATTTTCCACATTGAAGCAGGGTGATCTTTTTCCAAATGAAGCCACTATCCTGAAGTTGGTAGTTGGTGTTTACCAACTTGGTATAAACTTCCATCCATTTATACACACACACACACACACACACACACACACACGCACAAATATATATCTCAATACACGATATTTAGTACTGTGATAGCCAGCCTTCAAGAAGACTCTCTATAATCCTTGCCTGTAAGTATTTGTTATGGTTTGAATGTCTCCTCTGAAACTCACCTTGAAATTTAATTGCCATTGTAACAGTGTTGAGAGGCAGGACCTTTAAGAGGTGATTAGGTCATGAAGGCTCTGCCCCTGTAACTGGATTTTTGCCATTATCATAGGAGTGGGTTAGTTACTGGGGGAGTGGGTTCCTGATAAAACAAAAAAGGTGAGTTCAACTCAGTTTCCCCTCTCTGTCTCCTGTGCACACTTCCCCACAATGTGATGCCTTCTGCGATGTTACAATGCAGCAAGAAGACCCTCGCTAGATGGACTCCTCGATCTTGGACTTCCCAGAACTGTAAGCCAAATCAATCTTTTCTTCATAAATTACTCAGTTTGCAATTGACATAGCAGCAAAGAAATGGACTAAGATAGTATAGATGCCTCTTGACTTATGATATTATCTCTGCATAAACCCACTGTAAGTCAAAAAATGCATTTAATAATCCAACAAATCCATCATAAAGTCAAAAAACCATAAGTTGAACCATCAGAAGTCAGGGATTGTCTATATTCATGCCCTGAGTAGTGTCATCCATATCAAATCAGGGCTGGTCTGCAGAACCAATATGATACAGCTGAAGTGATGACTGTAACTTCTAAGACTATGTCATAATAGACTTTACAGCTTCTGCTTTGGTCTCTTGTACACTTGCTCTAGGGGAAGCCAGTCATCATATCATGAGGACAATCCTGCAGCCCTATGGAGAAGCCCATATGGAGAAGTGGTACATTCTTGACCAAATGTAAACTTGTCAACATGATCAGAAATCAATATACAGGCCAGGCACGGTGGCTCATGCCTGTAATCCCAGCACTTTGGGAGGCCAAGTCGGGCGAATCACTTGAGGTCAGGAGTTCTACATCACCCTGGCCAACATGGCGAAACTCCGTCTCTAGTGAAAAAGTACAAAAAATTAGCCTAGCATGGTGGCATGCGCCTGAAATCCCAGTTACTTGGGAGGCCGAGGCAGGAGAATTGCTTGAACCCAGGAGGCGGAGGTTGCAGTGAACCGAGTTTGCACCACTGCGCTCCAGCCTGGGTGACAGGGCAAGACTTCGTCTCAATAAAAATGGAAACAGATACACTGACATCTAAAGTTCAACTGTCTCCCTGGCCACACTGGGAGGAAGTTCCCCTGGATCTAAGATCTCCTACTTTTAGGTAGAAGATTTTTGGAGGCTTTATTCCTCTCCATTTGGATTATTCCTTTCCACTCCTTCCCTTCATTGCTTCCTGGTTTCTTCCCAGTCCCTATCCTGGTTCCCTCCATCTGGACCCTAAAGGGAACAATTTTGTCAGCTCTGGCTTTGAGGGGTGGGGGGAGCCTTCCCAGTCCAGTCAAACATTTTCATTTTCAAAAAAGAAGAAAAAAAATTTTTAAGTTTAATTTATAAATTAGGCACAATAAGAGATTAACAGAAAGAACTAAGAAAAAATTAGAACAATTAAAACAATATGCCAGCATCACTACTCTTGTACATGGGGGGTTAGTATTAAGTAAAATAAGGGTTACTCGACCACAAGTGCTGCAGTACAACAACAGTCAATCCGATAACTGAAACAGCTACTAAGTGACTAATGGGTGAGTAGCATATAAAGCATGGATATGCTGAGCAAAGGGATGATTCACATCCCAGGTGGGATCGAGCAGGATAGCACAAAATTTCATCACACTACTCAGAACAGCATTCAATTTAAAACTTATTAATTGGGCTGGGCACAGTGGCTCACACCTGTAATCCCAGCACTTTGGGAGGCTGATGCAGGCAGATCACTTGAGGTCAGGAGTTTGAGACCAACCTGGCCAACACAGTAAAACGCTGACTCTACTGAAAATACAAATATTAGCTGGGTGTGGTGGCAGGCACCTGTAATCCCAGCTACGCGGGAGCCTGAGGCAGGATAATTGCTTGAACCTGGGAGGCAGAGGTTGCAGTGAGCTGATATTGCACCACTGCACTCCAGCCTGTGACAGAGCAAGACTCTGTCTCAAACAAAACAAAACAAAACAAAAACTTATTGTTTATTTCTGGAATTTTCCATTTAATATTTTCAGACTGCAGTTGCCCGTGGGTAATTGAAACTATGGAAAGTGAAGCCATGGAAAAAGGGGTGGAGGGGAGACTCCTATATATAAAGGATCACGGTGTTTACAACCCTCTAAAACTTGTCTTTTATGACAATCATTGCTTTGAGGTTTATCTAAATTGAATCATATTTCTGGAAACATTCACTTAAACTCCTATATATAAGGAAGTGGTAAATTTAAAAAAAAGAAAAAAAACCTCCTATATAGAATTTCATTCTATGAATACATCGCTTAACAACAGGGATACATTCTGAGAAATGCATCATTAGGTGATTCTGTCACTGTGTGAGCATCATAGATAATATTTACAAAACCTAGATGGTATAGCCTACCACACACCTAGTAGGTATCTAGGTATTGCTCTTAGGCTACAAACCTGTATAGCGAATTACTGTGCTGAATACTGTCAGCAACTATAACACAGTGGTATTTGTATATCTAAACATTTCTGAATATAGAAAAGGTGCAGTAAAAATACAGTATTATACTCTTTTGGGACCAACATCATATATGTGGCCCATTGTTGACTGAAACGTTGTTATTCAGTACATGCATGACTGTATACCATAATTTGTATATTGAAAAACCAGATTTCTTCCCCTATTATAAATAAAAATAAGGCTAAGAGAAAGTAGCACTACTCAATGTTTTTAGTTTCTGATATAAATTTTTATTTCCTTTTAGAGCCTTGTGTGTCACATTTTACTCCTTAATTCATCTGGAACTTATTTATTTTTGTGATGTTGAGAAGTTGATTGTAATAGCACCATTTATTAAATAGTCTGCCCTTTTTCCTTGGCTTTACAATGCTAATCAATCGCATGTCAGATTTCTATATATGTAAGCTTTCTCTAATCTGATCCAACAATCTTTCCTGTACCAATACTTCATTGTTTCGATTATTACAGTTTTAGAAATATGTCTTAGTACGTGCTTAGTTACCACATGTCCCCGTGTTTTCCTATTCCAAATTTATCTTAGTTTTTTATATAGCTTTACTCTTTCATGTGAATTTTTAAGTAAGTTGATCAGCTCCCACTGGGGTTTTGATTAGCATTGCATTGAATTTATAAATTCATTTAAGGAAAATAGACAATTTACAATTGTTGTCTTCATATCTATTAAGATGGTATAACACTGCATTTATTCCTATCTTATGTCCTTCAATAAAGTTTATTATTCTCAATAAATGTCTTACATTTTATTTTTACTAGTTTTATGCCTAGATGCCCTCAAGTAATTTAACAATCACTTCTATATTCCTAAGGATAATTCCAAAAGTCTATATGCTTTGTTAAATTATATGTTAGACAAAATATAAGACTATCATTTTAACAGAATAAACTAAATATCTATCTACTTTGGTGACAATAAGGAGCTTCCTTATATATTATCGCAAAAACATCCTCAGAATATTTACACATACATATATATATATATATATATATATATATATTTTTTTTTTTTTTTTTTTTTTTTTGAGACAGAGTCACACTCTTGTCACCCAGGCTAGAATGCAGTGGCATGATCAGGGCTCACTGCAGCCTTAACCGCCCAGGTTTAAGAGATCCTCCTGCCTCAGTCTCCTGAGTAGCTAGAACTACAGATGTATGCGTCCACGCCCAGCTAATTTTTGTATTTCTATTTTTTTACATTTTCTTTGAGATGGAGTCTTGCTCTGTTGCCCAGGCAACAGTGGTGCAATCTTGGCTCACCGCAACCTCTGCCTCCCGGGTTCAAGCGATTCTTCTGCCTCAGCCTCCCAAGTAACTGGGATTACAGGTGCCCACCACCATGATCAGCTAATTTTTATATTTTTAGTAGAGATGGGTTTTTGCCATGCTGGCCAGGCTGGTCTCGAACTCCTGACCTAAGGTGATCCGCCCACCTTGGCCCCGTAAAGTACTGAGATTACAGGCATGAGCCACCATGCCCAGCCTAATTTTTTGTATTTTTGGTAGAGACGGTTTTACCAAGTTGCCTAGGCTAGTCTCAATCTCATGAGCTCAGGTGATCAACCTGCTTTGGCCTCCCAAAGTGCTAGGATTACAGGCATGAGCTGCTGCATCTGACAGAATATCTATAATTAATATGTATAAACAAAATGTGTTGCTTCACAATAATTTCAGAAAAATCTACTTAAATATATAAAATAATTAAAATTTTCTTTAAATGTCAAGAGAAGAAAAATGACTGCTTCCACTGAGTTTAACAAGGGGAAAGAGTAAGTTAAACATCAAATGCTGGCAAGGATGTGAAACAACAGGAACTCTCATTCATTACTGCTGGGAATACAAAATAGTACAACCACTTTGGTAGACAGTTTGGTGTTTTCTTACAAAAATAAACATACTGCTACCAACCACAATTCTCTGTATTTACCCAAAAGAGCTGAAAAATGCCCATATAAAAACTTGCACACAGATGTTTGTAGTAGCTTTATTCATAATTGCCAAAACTTGGAAGCAACCAAGATGTCCTTCAGTAGGCAAGTGGACAAATTGTGGTACACCCAGATAACAGACTATTATTCAGTGCTAAAAAGAAATGAGCTATCAAGCCATGAAAAGACATAGAGAAAACTTAAATGTATCTTACCAAGTGAAAGATGTCAATCAGAAAAGGCTACATACTGTATGATTCCTGTAAGACATTCTGGAAAAGGCAAAACTATGGAGACAGTAAAAGATTAGTACCTGCCTACCAGGAGTTAGGGAAAAGGGAGATATGAATAGGTAGAGCACAGAGGATTTTTAGGGCGGTGAAACTCCTCTGTGTGATACTATAATGGTGGATACATGTCATATATACATTTGCCCAAAACCCATAGGATGTAAAACACCAAGTGTGAATCCTAACGAAAATTAATGGACTTGGGGTTGTAATGATGTGTCAATGCAGGCTCATCAATTATAACAAATGTACTCCTCTCATGGGGAGATATTCATCATGGGGGAGGCTATGCAAGGATTTAGGGGCAGGGAATATATAGGATATTTCTGTACCCTTCTCGCATTTGGGATGTGAACCTAAAACTGCTCTAAAAAAATAGTCTGTTTTTTAGTATTTTTGGTTAATTAACCTCTTTGAGAATCTGATAAAGCTATAGATGAACTTCTTCCTCAACCCTATTTCCTGAAAAAATCCAGTTTGTACATAAAAATTTTAGATATAATTTATAAAATAAATTATTGTATTTATTTACAATTATTTTATAATTATATAATTTATAAAATTTCATTTTATATAACTACTTTATTTTATATGTAATACGAAGAAAATACAATTTTCTTTGTATTGCCCTATTTTAAAAATCAATGTTTACAAAACCTGAAGGATTATTTCCCTCATTTTTGAACCAAAATTAATGGCCATTTCCTGTTTTTTACAAAGAAATAAAATATACAAATTAAACGGAAAATAAAAGTTAATTCAAGAGGAAAGAACATGTAAATTATAGGCTGCTATTGTTTGGCTTGACTAAAGAAGTCACATACTGCCCTAGTTTTGGAACATGGTAAACTGAATATTATCTTTGATATCCAAAAGGTTGTGCACTTTCTATTTTGATGAAAGTGGTACTGAAAATTCCGAGAAAGGTATACGGTAACAAACAGAATCACAGCTCACTTTGTGAAATGATGCTAGGTTAAGTTTGTGCAAGGAAACTAAGAATTGTCTGAGAATTGATTTCATATCACTACTCAATACAATATGAAAAGTGAAAAGATTATAAATCCAAGTTTCAATTGTGAGGTTTTCTGTGTGAAGGTAATCTTTAAGAACTCTGCGGTTTTCCTATATGCCTACGGAGAAACTGACAAAACTTTTCATTCATGACTAGCCTACAGAGATACTTCAAGTAGTAGAAAATTCACATGGTTGTCCATTTCTACAGGACTATAGGACTGCAGGTGTGCGCCACCACGCCCAGCTAATTTTTTGTACTTTTAGTAGAGACGGTTTCACCATGTTGCCTAGGCTGGTCTCAAACTCCTGGCTTTACCTTACTCAGAGCAATAGTTTGGCTAAGAGTTTATGATTTTTCTGCCAAATCCATAACAACTATAAGGTCTTGAATTAGATTACTCATTCATAAAGCTCCAAATATCCCCAAGTAAATCAAGCCACAAATAAACTCCTCCTGTACTAACCTTTCTTTTCTTTCAAAAAGCAAAACTCCTGCCAAAAATTTAATAAAGCAAAGGAGAATTTTAAATTTTTTAACTTTTTTTTTGATAAAAATTTGTTCTTATGAAATTGATTACTTCTGTGGGAGCAGGCAAAATTTTTAGGCCTGTTGGAAGAGTCTTCAAAGCCAGTATGTGCCAGTGAAAGAAAGAAAAGCAATGCATTATTACAATGGGTGGAGCTGCTTTCTCCTCTGAGGCAGTATAAGTATGCACATTGCTAAGTTTGGAAGATGCGCCATCTGTGCAGAATACTAAGATCTTCATTAGAGTCAAAAATTTTTTTTGGGCCAGGCGTGGTGGCTCATGCCTGTAATCTCAGAACTTTGGGAGGCCGAGGCGGGTGGATCACCTGAGGTCAGGAGTTTGAGAACAGCCTGGCCAACATGGTAAAACCCCGTCTCTAATAAAAATACAAAAATTAGGGGGGCATGGTGGCAGGCACCTGTAATCCCGGCTACTCAGGAGGCTGAGGCAGGAGAATCACTTGAACCCAGGAGAAGGAGGGCGCAGTGAGCTGAGTGCCACTGCACTCCAGCCTGGCGACAAGAGCAAAACTCCATCTCAAAAAAAAAAAAAAATTTTTTTCTGGTAGTTATTTTGGCAAAGAAATTTAACAGTCTGTCAGAGATGCTGGTAGCCATTAATATTAACAGCCTTTGTAATTTCCACAAGAGACCTGGATATTAGGAATTTTTCTTTAATTGTGTCAACATGCATGTTAACAGACAAAAACTAGGAACTAACTGCTTTAAGCAGTATCAGTTTTTTCACCAAGCTGCATTCTGGAGGAAAATGAGTTAGTTTCCAATTCCCTCAAAATTCACTTCAAAATATTGGAAAAAATGATGACAATCCTGAAGTGGATGGCATCACCTGAAATCTGACATAAATTTTCTTCTGCTCCAAGCGAAGTAGTTCACTGTCAGCACATAAAGCTTAAAGGTCTTTCCATTTTCATGTGGCTTCTTTTCTTGATAATATAAAAGTCAATCTTGAAGAATCCTTCAAGGAAAGAGTTCTGTGATGAAACAAGTGCATCCACATTTTGGTAAAGTTTCAAATTGTAATTACTACTTACAAAAAAAAAATCTGAACTGTTGGATATATTTTTAAAATAAAAAAAAATAAGGTGCTTCTGTTTTCACAACTTTGTATTTAAGCTGGTGAGAACTCTGCCACGTTAAAATACTTAAGCTCTGTGAGCCCTATAATTTTTGGTGATTAAGTAGCTTCAATGCTTCATTTATTTTTTGTTGTCAAGTCTTTTTAAAGCTGGAAAGAAAGATATATAGTGGTGGGGTATAGTGGTTGGGTATGTATGTGCCCTCAATACAATAATGACACAGAATTTCCAACTGTGTACAACAGTTACTAACATGAGTTGACAAAAAGTCATTAATAACATCTGTCCCCTTTCTCTCAAAACTATTTGAAAAACTAACAAGAAAAACTCTAGACTATATAAAGAACTCTTACAACTCAATAATAAGAAGATAAATAGTCAAATGTTTTCAAAAGGTCCTTTGAATAGACACTTTACTAAATAAAATATCTGAATGGTTAATAAGCACATGAAAAGATGTTCAATATCATTAATTATCAGTGAAATCCAAATTAAAACCACAATGAAGTAATATTGTATATCCATTAGAGTGTATATAATCAAGATTGACTGTACCAAGGTTGGGGAGGATGTAGGGAGACTGTCACACCGATGAACTGCTGGTGGGAATGCAAAATGGTACAGTCACTTTGGAAAACAGTTTGCAGTTTCTTAAAAAAATTAAGCATACACCTACAGTATAACCCAACCATTTCATTCATAAGTATCTATCCAAGAAGAATGAAAACATGTCCATACAAAGATTTATAGGCAAATGTTGGCAGCAGCATTATTTTTAATAGTTCAAAATGGAAAACAATTCTAATGTCCCTCATTTGGTGAATGAATAAACAAAATGTGATATTTCTACATACTGGAATACTACCCAGCAATAAAAATAAAGAACTACAAATACACACTACAACATGGATAAGCCTTGAAAGCATTGCGCTGTGTAAAAGAAGCCAGATGCAAAAGACTACATATTGTATGAGTCCATTTATATGACATTTTTGGAAAAGGTTTAACTACAGAGACAGAAAGCAAATTGGTGGTTATCTGGGGTTGAGGGTGTGAGTGAAGATTAGAACTGGGGAACTTTAAAAAAAATTTTTTTGCTACACTATCAACTGACAAACAAGCGAGCGGTTCGAAAATGGATTGTTGTGGCTGGGTGTGGTGGCTCACGCCTGTAATCCCAGCACTTCGAGAGACTGAGGTGGGTGGATCACCTGAGGTCAGGAGTTCGAGACCAGCCTGGCCAACATGGCGAAACCCCTCTCTCCTAAAAATAAAAAGATCAGTCGGGCATGGTGGTGCATGCTTGTAATCCCAGCTGCTAGGGAGGCTGAGGCACAAGAATGGTTTGAACCTGGGAGGGGGAGGTTATAGTGAGTCCAGACCGCACCACTGCACTCCAGCCTGGGTGATGGTGCGAGACTCCATCTCAAAAAAAAAAAAAAAAAAAGATGGTTTGTTGTGACAGTTGTACAATGATGGGTAAATTTTATGGTATGTGAAATACAGCTCAATAAAGCTTCTTTAAAAAGCAACAGGACAGAAAACAAAAACAAAAAAAAGCTGGAGCATATATCTGGTTCCCAAAACCACTCGCAGACCTTAGGTTTAGAATTTATATATTATCTATTACTTGGGTTGACTAAACAGATGGTTGTTTATTATTAAACAGGAATTTTCAGATACTTTCATTATTAAAATTATTTGCCCACAAACAATTTTTGTAGGGAAATCTTATATCTTTTGTTAAGTACAAGATAAACATAACAACTCTCTAGCGATTCTCACTTTTTTTTTTTTTTTGAGACAAGGTCTGACTGTCGTTCAGGAGGGAGCGGTGCAGTAGCGGATCCTAGCTCACTGTCGACTTGATTTCCCACCTCGTTGCAGCCTTGACCTCCTGGGCTCAAGCAATCCTCCCACCCCAGCCTCCCAAGTAGCTGAGACCACAGGCACATGCCACCACGCCCAGCTAATTTTTGTATTTTTTGGTAGAGATGAGGTCTATGTTGCCCAGGCTGGTCTTGAACTCCTGAACTCAAGAGATCCTCCCACCTTGGCCTCCCAAAGTGCTGGGATTACAGGCGTGAGCCACCATGCCAGGTCCTAGCAATTCTTAATATAAGGCAGTTTGAGTAGGGTTTCATTTCTGGATTTTAAAAAAAAGCAGCTAGATAAGGCTATTTTTCTTGCTCTTTCTCTAGCTCACTTTTCACACTTTCCCAATAGCTAGAGTGAAGATAGGTCCTGGTCTACACTATTAAAAAGTATCAGGCAGCCGGGTGTGGTGGCTCACGCCTATAATCCCAACACTTTGGTAGGCTGAGGCGGATGGATCACAAGGTCAAGAGATCGAAACCATCCTGGCCAACACAGTGAAACCCCGTCTCCACTAAAAGTACAAAAAAAAAAAAAAAAAAAATTAGCCAGGCGTGGTGGTGGGTGCCTGTAATCCCAGCTACTCGGGAGGCTGAGGCAGGAGAATCACTTGAACCCGGGAGGCGGAGGTTGCAGTGAGCTGAGACTGCACCACTGCACTCCAGCCTGGTGACAGAGCGAGACTCGGTCTCAAAAAAAAAAAAAAATCAGGCATCTCCTTTCATTCTCAAAAGTGTTCTGAGTTGGATGATAAATTAGACAAACTGTCTACAGCAGAATTATCCACATCATTGTAACTTCCACTAACATGAAGGGAAACCCCTGAAGGCTTTAAAGACTTCAAGTAAGTATAAACTATATAACCATAAAAATTTTACTATTAGTCATTTTACAGTTGAGGATCTGGGGCACAGAGAAATTAAAATAAGTCTAAGACCACGTGTTTTAGATTTGAGGTCTTTAACACTACCACAACCACTCCTTACAGAATAAGTACTATTTCTACATTTTTCTGTTGGAGGTGTTAACTATTACTATCTACATTTCATGGATGAGGAAACAGGCTTTGACTTATCACTTACCGGGGGTTATAAGGAGGTTAAGTGGTAGAACTGGGATATAAACCTAGGTCTGCTTGACTTCAAAGCTTGTACTCCTAACCTTTAAGCAGAATGCCTCTCATAAAACGGAACGTGGGTGTCAGTATGGGTATGTGTTTGCTCCACGGTTTGGTCTAGGGGAATCTGTATCACTATAACATTGTATGCAAAATTTCCTATGTTTATATAAATTCTTCTAGAGAAAGGGTCTAGAGCTTTCAATAGATCCTCATAAGTATTTACGATACCAAAAAGAAAAAAAATCTAGAACCTGTTAGATTGCTTTGTTAGAGAGGTAAGCATTTAAGATAATCTACATATTTTATTATCAGTTGTTACCGTCATAACCAGATTTGTCAACTAACATAATTAATAATTACTGAAAAGCAGTATATATAGGTATATTTACTAAGTATATAAATACCATAATTACAGGATATGATATTTTAGACCTTGCACTTCTAAAAACCGAGGGTGAAGCCCTCATTTAATACTGAAGATGACCAGCAGTCACAACAAAGAGCAGGGAGTGATGGTAGAAATTTCTGTTGCTGGTGACCAAACTCTACTTACTGGAGTAGCTGTGGATTAAGCAGTTTTCTCACAAGCTATACTGACCTAAGGTAAAATTAACTTAGAAGTACAAAATGGCCGGGCGCGGTGGCTCACGCCTGTAATCCCAGCACTTTGGGAGGCTGAGGTGGGTGGATCACGAGGTCAGGAGATCGAGACCATCCTGGCTAACACGGTGAAACCACGTCTCTACTAAAAATGTAAAAAATTAGCCGGGCGTGGTGGCGGGCACCTGTAGTCCCAGCTACTTGGGAGGCTGAGGCAGGAGAATGGTGTGAACCTGGGAGGCGGAGCTTGCAGTGAGCCGAGATTGTGCCACTGCACTCCAGCCTGGGTGACTGAGTGAGACTGTCTCAAAAAAAAAAAAAAAAAAAAGTACAAAATTAGAAAGATGTACAATAAGGAACATCAAGCTACATTAAAACAAATAATTTTGTGCTTTTATTTCTTGATAAGTAATATGAATTAGTTTTCTTAAGAAGGATAAATAGTGTTGGTTGGAATTTGGGGAGACACTCTTTTTTTTCTTAAGTTGGTATCCTTTTAGTTTTTGTAAAAATAATATTGCCTTCAAACCCTCATACTGGCAACCTATTAGCATTTATGTCCTCTGATAACATTTGACCAGATACCCCAGTATAACTGTACCATTGTTAAATTACTGAAATATCTCCATATGGACAGAATATAGGTATATATAACACAGCCTATATGTAGGTATATATAACAGGATAATAGTAATGGCAATAAGTAGCAAAATTAATATCAATTCCAATATGAATTTATTAGTTCAAGTTAACTGCCACTAAATATCATAACTGCCAATAGGACTTGACCTTCCTGCTGTAGTATAACATGTGACTTGGTTGATATTCTTTATGAATATGTACTGATATATGTGGATATTGAATATGTGATAATTTTAAACAATATCATAAAGACTAGAAATTTTTGAATGAAATAGTTCAGCAAAAGCTGAGTGGATTCAGCAATATAAACCTTTTCTTTTCTTTTTTTTACAGTGAGAGAAATTCTTTTTATTCAAACTATCTAATGATGGCACCCTGCAGTGGTAATGGAGTAAGTCAGAACCTGGGAGTGGTGCTGGCATAGATGTGGACAGTCACCATTTGGCTATTTAATGGACCAAGCAGTGTCAGGAGGAAGAGAGATACCCACCCACTGCATTGAAGGAGCTTAAGGAGGGAAAGGAATAGGTAGCATAGCCAGGTGGCATTATGGTCCTCTGGCTTGTGGCCATGTAGAAAGTACTGCTATCTGGGTACATACTGACTCTTGACTGGGGGCAACACAGCTAGCTTTCTGGCCACAACACAGTGCTAAGTACTGTTTTTTAATTTATACATTAATTGGTACTAATTTATTAGTTTTTTTGTCTTTAAGAGACTGGAAACAGAGAGCCAGCTAATATTTTCCTTATTTTGATTTTGGTCTATTTTCCCCTTTTTAACCTTTCCGTATTACAAACAAGTAATCACAATGGATTTTTCTTCCAAATTTAGAAGATCTGGCAAATACGAGCACACTATCTATAAATTCACGTAACAGCTTTGGGAGGTGATTCTGATAACACTGCAAAAAATTATACTGACTAAATGTTGGGGATTCTAGTGTTTTCATGATTCATTTTCTGGGCTTCTTTAGTTTTAGGCACCCTTGTAAATTTGCAGGATGCTCTTTCAGCGGTTGTTGTGCTTATAAATAAATGTTTCTAAGGTTGAAATCAGAGCTCTATCAAACTCAACTTTACACAGAGGAAACATATCTAACAGTCAACCCCTAAACTAAGCAACCTAAACTGTAAATGCACAATACTGGGTAAGAGAAATGGCAGTAAGAGTTATAAACACATCTCCCTCCACTACCATAAAAACAACAAAGGTTTGGATCCTGTCAACAGTTTATAGCATCATAGACCTTTAAAAAAGATTGCATGTGGTCTGCAAGCATCTGTTTATCCCTTCCCACATCAAAGAAGAGTATTGTAGTCCTATACCTAAGTAGGGAAAAAGACAAGCAAGAGTAGGAGGTCTTAGACTTTGAGTTCCTTCTGTCTAGGCTCTGATACAACAAGAGGCTGGAGTGTTTGATCATCATTATCCATAATGTGAAGACCCAATGGTTGGAAAACACAAAAGATGGTGCTTCCGTGATCTTCAAATTAACCATGTCCCTAGTTTTAACAGATAAATGAGGCCGGGCACAATGGCTCACGCCTATAATCCCAGCACTTTGGGAGGCTGAGGTGGATGGATCACGTGAGGCCAGGTGTTCGAGACCAGTCTGGCCAACATGGTGAAACCCCATCTCTACAAAAAATACAAAAATTAGTTGGGCATGGTGGTGCTCGCCTGTTCCCAGCTGCTCAGGAGGCTGAGGCAGGAGAATTGCTTGAACCCAGGAAGCGGAGGCTGCACTGAGCTGAGATCGCACCACTGCACTCCACCTGGGCAACAGACCAAGGCTCCATCTCAAAAATAAAAAATAAAAGATATATGATCATTTAATAACCTATGAAGTCTTAATGGATCTTAGTGTTTCTTCTTGGTTTCTTCTCTAAACTCACTAGATCCTCATCCAAATTTTATTTTCCTTCTCCTCCTTTCCCTCTCTAACCCCTAAGCCCATCTTAAGTGAAAGAGTATGGTTTATAAATTTTTGTGTCAGATAGAGAATAGGAAACATTGAGCTAAGAGGGAAATAATATTAGACATAAAAGGTGGATTTGCTGAAACTCACCATCAGAGGGCACAACAGTACTGCAATAAACAACTCCCAAATTCTGCCAGGAAGAGATCCTTTGGTGTACCTAGACAACATAAAAGATACATCTACTGTCAGAATGGAACAACAAACATATACTTATGTGTGTGTATATAATAAATATATAAATATGATTACTTAAGTAATATGTATGCTTTGTAGAAAACTTTAAAAATATAGATAAAAGAAAATAAAAGTCTTTCAAACTCTTATCATCCTAAAATAATAGTGGTGAACATTTTGGTGTTTTCAAGATTTATGCAAACACATTTACATATACAAACACAAGTATACATGTTACATTAAACAAAATTAGAATTATACAAATCATGTTTTATGTACTTTAAAAACACTTAATATTGATTCTAGGTACTATCAGGCCTCAAGTAAACTTTCTGGCTTTTTCTTCCTCTGGTTACCTTTCAGACCTTTATCTCCTTCCTATCTCTTACCAGGTATAACAGTTATTAAGTAGCTGTATCAACAATTTACTATTATGGAGTAGGTGTCTGGTCTTTATGTTCACTCTCCTTTTTAAAAAACTTGGAGAGGCAACCTCACTACTTGAGTCCTTAATCATGACCGCTTCAGAGTGTTAGAAAAAATCACTCCCACTCACATCCATCTCTACTACTTCCTTGAAGAGCAATGTCACTGTGGATGTGGATCTGGAACTCAGGTTCTCATAACTAAGCCATGTTTCAGAATGAATACTGAATACATTTCTCACTTGGCAAATACTTTATTCCTTTGTATCTTTTACTTTCCCAGCCCCAAAAAGTATCAAAGGAAGAGGAAGGGCAGGCATTAACTGAATAAAATCCAATATACCTGCTTCAGGCCTGACATATTCCATTCCATCAGCACAAAGAAAAATCATTTAGCATCTACTAAGCTGTATTAAGGTGTGCATTGTCACAGAGTCCTAAATGATTTTTCTTTGTGTTGATGCACTTCATATGACTATCATTAATTTCCATCTCGTTTCAACTTAAGAGAGCATGCAGAAATGTGAGACTGACATTTATAAAAAATTTAAATAAATAATTTAAAAATTACTTGAGACTTGGCTTACAGCTAGTTTAGTTTTAAATCTTTGATTCATTAGGAATTACTTCTAGTCAAAGTAAGTCGAAATCTAGTTTCCCTCTAATGACAACATAGCTGTCCCATACAATGAATAATACGTCTTTTCCTTTCTTATTTGAAATGTTATGTTTATAATTTTCCAGATAATTACATGAATTTGGATCTATTTCTGAACTTCTATTCTGCTCATGCTCTAGTAGCCACATTGTTTTAACATTCTAGTCTTATATTTCAGTGTCTGGTAGGGCTAGTTTTCCCTTATTACTTTTCTTTAAGAAATTTCCCAGTTATTCTTATTTGTTTCTCCATATGAACTTTAGAGTCAGTTTATCTAGACGTACACACACATGCACAGCTATTGGTTTCAAAAAAAACAGTATTGTGCAGTGGTTAAAAGCACAGAATCTGAAATAATCTTGCCTGAGTTCATTTTGTAGTTCAGTAACTTTAACTGCAACCCTTGGGCAAGTTATTAACTTCTTTGTGCCTTGGTTTCTTCACTGAAAAATGGGCAAAAAGTGATACTAACATCACCCATGTAAAGTACTTGTGAGGACTAAATGAGTAATACATATAAAGTCCTTAGAACATGCCTGGCATAGAGTACATTCTCAATAAATACTAGCTATATCTTGTTGTGAGATATTAACTTCATGGGTTAAAAAAGGATTTTGATTTTTGCCAAAGAATCTTGTAAGTCTTTCCATTTAAGTCTCTGTTTGTATTTCTGAGAAGCAATTTAAAGTTGCTCTCAAGCAGATCTTGCAGGCTCTTTTTCCTCGTGTAATGGTTTTTGTACTAAGTCTTGTCCAATATTAGGAACATGATCCCTGCATGTTTGAGTTTGCACATGCCTATTACAGCTTTGCGTGTTCTTTAATTTTGTTATCCTTTCTGAGTTTCTTTGCTTTCATTTTCTTAGTAATCTGATTTGGGAATGTTTTAATAGAATTAGGAGAATTAGAATCTGGGAATGTTTTAATAGGAGAATGTTTTAATAGGAGAATTACTTTAATTAATATAGCATACATATTTAAGCTCTCATCAGTTATGAAATTGTATGCGATGTTTTCTAAAGTAAAAATACTTTACTAGTGACTGGGCATGGTATCTTGCGCCAGTAATCACAGCACTTTGGTAGGCTGAGTGACAGGATTGCTTGAACCCAGGAGTTAGAAGAGGCTGCAGTGATCTATGATCGTGCCATTGCACTCCAGCCTGGGCAACAGAGTGAGACCTCATTTCTTAAAAAACATTAAAATAAAATTACTCAATGATTTGTGCTTACTTTGTTTATGTACATATTCCTTCTGATAATAAAAAAGGTTTACTTTTTTGTTCTAGTAGCTACTTCAGAGTAAAAGTCTGAAGTCTTTTAACGGCCTCTGAAAGTCCAATATTCTCTGATATCCCATTTTCTCTGACTTCATCGCTTACCACTCTCCCTCCTATATTACTGTGCTTTACCCCTTTACACTCTTCCCTGTTTCTTGAGCCCAGCTACGTTTTTGCTTCAGGGCCTTTGTAATAGCAACTACCTTTGCTTAGAATACTGTTTCTCTAAATAACTATCTGGCTCAGTTCCTTCAAATATTTGTTCAAATTTCATTGTCTGACTAAGGTCTACTCACCCACTACAAAAAAAGCAATCTCATCAATGGGTACTCCTAATCCTTTTATGCTGTATTTCTCCCCATACATTTAACACCTCTTAACAAATTACTTATTATTTTTATTTTGTCTGTCTCCTCCAACCCATGAAGCAAAAATTTTCATCTGTTTTGGTCACTGACAGTGCTTGGCAAATAACAAGTCCTCATCGAATACATGTTAGGCAAAAAAACAAAAACAAAAACAAAAATCCTATATTTTATAGTTTTTTTATAACTATAGTTTTACATAAAATATACTGTAACATATAAAAATCCTATCTCTATTATCAGCAATGATTAATACAGCTATGTTTCTTTTTTCTTTCCCTCTACCACTCGGTTTATTAGATTATTTCTCTTAGTGTTTACCTTTCGCTCTAACCTACGTATCTATGTATCAACTATAGACTCCCCTCCACCCCAATCTTAAGATTTTACTAGATTTATTGATTTCAAATGACATCTTTTGACAGGTTGTTATAAAACATGACAACATCATTTATTTCCTCATCAACTTTCATTACTGCACTGTCAAGGTTTTAACGATTCATATTCTGCTCTATAAATCTAATTTCCACATTTGTTTTAGTCTTAATGCTATAGATCAATGGACTCTATGTTCACTGCCAATACTTTAGCTGTAGTTTCTCCTTTCATTTCTTGGTTGGCTGCACTTCTTCCTGTAGAAGTAGGACTCATAAAAGCTAAATTTCCTGTAGCTTGGCATGTTAATTTCTAAATTAATCTTTCCTTGAGGATTTGGAAGGGAAAGTATCCGTGTTGAATGCTGCTTTGAAGAAGTCTGAGGTCAGCAGCTTCCTTTGGAGAACTGTGCTTGGCTGGCTTTGTTGGGGATCTGCAACCATAGGTATCATTCCTCAGGGTTTCCCCACACACCTCTATTTGACCTTCACTGGATCTGACAACCTTCCTTTATATAATAAGTGTTTTGGAATTGCAGAGATCTCCCTAGTTGTGCTGAAGATGGGGCTTGTATTTTTGTCTTATTCTCTTTCCTATTCCAAGATGTGAGAAGAGAAGAGAGAAACTGCTGCCTTTACTGGGCCATTATTTGTTTATGTAGTAACTTTTAAATACTCACATCTTCAAACACATACAGTAGGAAGCACAGTGTGAAGAAATCTCATGAACCCATCATCTGCTTCTATATTTATCAACATTTTATCAAATTCAGTTCATCTATATCCACCTAGTTTTTTCCCTTCAGTGTATCTTAGAAGGAAATCCCAACCATCATATCACTTCAATATACATACACTGGGCCGTTTTAAAACAGAAATCCTCTGTCCTCTATGACTTCATAAATTATCCTTAACAGTAATAAAATATGTTTTTGTGGGGCAGAGAACCACATCATTACATGGTTGGTTATGAGTAATATTTGTTAGATGATATAGAACATGGGTTGGCAGGCTGGCTGCCAGTTTTTGTAAATACATTTTATTAGAACATAACAAAACTCATTCATTTACTTACTCTCTATACCCCACTCAACTACTTTCACATCACAACAGCAAAATTGAGTGGTTGATATACAGCTGCAAGAGTTGAGTAGCTGCAACAGAGACCACATGGCCCACAAAGTATCAAATATTTACCATCTGGCCCTTTAAGAAAATGTTTGCTGATCCTTGCTTATAGAACAGTTTCTGTAGTTTTGGGATAATTCACTTTCTCAAAGTCCTTCCCACCTACTTCTATAATGACACTGCCAATTATAAAGTACCACATATTAAGTATTTACAAACACACATATAAGTCCTTTTTTTCCTTTAAACCTTCCAGAAGTTTAGAGTCTAATAAAGATAACAAAAACAAAAATTATTTTGCTCTTGCCTTTTTTCCTTGAAATATGGCAACAACAAAAAACAAAAAAAACCAAGGAAGCAATTATAAGAGCTCAAGGTCAAAGAACCATCGCTATTCTAAACTCTTCCATAACTCCCCTAAATTGAAAATATTTCGTGGTTTAAATTTTGTATTTTTAACATGTCACAAGAAAATAGTAAGTTTTTAAAAGTTTTTTTCCTTTACTGTTTAGGTTTTTTTTTCCTCCCCCTTTACTTTCCTTGGAAGCTTTTAATAAATATTTGACTGATGCTGAAAGTTTGAAAAATATACCAAAAAGTTAAAAAAGAAAGAAAAGTCAGCAAAAACAATCAGGCAAATGGTATGTAATATTTACATATTTAAATTTCACAGGCAGATACCAAGATTAAAATAGTCAAGTTAAATCTTGGCAGATACAAAGATTAAACTTCAGTAAAGTTAATTATTTAGAAAGTATTTCAAAAATTATCAGAGAAAGGGAAAATCTCTAGGAATTTTTTTTTCTTCTTAGTGTCTCTCTCTGTTGCCCAGGCTGGAGTGTAGTGGCGCGATCTTGGCTCACTGCAATCTCTGCCTTCTGGGTTCAAGCGATTCTCCTGCCTCAGCCTCCCGAGTAGCTGGGACTACAGGCGAGCACCAACCATGCCCGGCTGGCTAATTTTTGTATTTTTTAGTAGAGACAGGGTTTCACCATGTTGGCCAGGCTGGTCTCGAACTCCTGAACTCAAGTGATCTGTACATCTTGGCCTCCCAAAGTGCTGGGATCACAGGCATTAGCCAAGGCACCCAGCCTCCCTAGAAATATTGGTGCCAAATGAATAAGGTGATTTGGTGCCCCCATAGTTCCTTGAAAAGAGACGGCAAGTTTATTCTTTTGGTACCAGTCCATATCTTTAATAAGTAACTTGAGAACTTTAAGGAATATCAGGGACTTGAAACTAAAAGAAAGTATAACGACTGCCGTAGTATTATAATCATTTACCTTTGATCTTAATCCCTAGTGTTATCAATTTAGAGTCAGGCTACAAAACACTGTAACTTTATTTCTCCAAAACATAAGATTTAAGCCAATAAAAATTAAACTTTAGAATGATAAAAAAGATATTTTATGCCCTCAGAAAAGTATTAAATTCAAGTCAAAATTTACTTTTAAATTCCTTACTGTGATCATAAATTATTCAACTATACTTAATTCATCTTTCATAGTTCAAAAGAGCAAACTCAGCAGTATACTCCTTCCAGAAACTTGGGAGGATTGTCAAATCTAAATAACCTGTCAATAGCCCCCAAATATTCACAGTCAAATAGACATCAGGCTAAAGGAAGGGGAATGGTGAGGAGGAAGAAGGGAGGAGGGTGCAGGGAGGGAGGGAGAGAGAGAGAGGAAAAAAAAAAGAAAGAGATGGAAAGTTATTTTCTTACTAACCTAGTTCCCTTTAAGAAAATCTTGGGATCTAATTTCATTAAGAAACAAACACCTACCAACTACATCAAACTAAACTATATTAACTGCATCAAACCGCTTTAGATGGAATAACTGTATCTATGTATTTGTCCATGGCTAAAATCTTATTATAAATAGCCTCACTCTGCCTCAAGTTTGGATATGTCCACTTGTATCTCCCTGTTACATTTCCCTTAGCACAACATGGAATGCTTATAAAATGAACCCCTTTCAATAATGTTCCAAAAATTTCGTTTCTAAGACCAGAGTACCCATATTTCAGCAACTCTGCCAAACCTGTCTCCAAAATTCAGTGCTTGTACGGATACTCCAATTAGCAGCATAAACTATTTCAGTTGGTCTAAAGCAAGACACACCTGTAACAACTTACACAGGTTGGGATCAGTCTTTTTCCATATCCCTGATACAGCAAAGTTGTTGAAACATCATATCAGCAACATTTACTACTTCTAATCTACCGATATACTAAATAAGGACTGTGGCTTTAACCTGGAGATTGGATAGTGGGGGAAAACACTGGAATGGGAAGACTTGGGCCCACTTCCACAACTCACTATCTTGAATTTCCACTTCTAAGTCTCTGTTTCTTCATCTGTTAAATTAAAAATAATGCAACAATGATAACAAAACCATTTCACAAGGCTGGTTTCACTTAAGGAAAGTGACAATATAAACATGATAACACTTGAATGACTAATATTCTACAGAAACAAACTCAAAATAAACCTTCAATATCCTTAAGAGATTGACTCAACATAAAAAATTTAATTACTATAATACATTTCAAAAACCACAACTATCTCTAAACAGAGATAATATACAAAATAAACATCTTATGATGTTAAGGTAGAAATCTGAGGTTTTAAAAGACTATCTCTTCAGATACCAACATAAAACACATTTGAAGATTTGTTGTTTTACTGCTAAGCTACTCTGAGAAATAAAAGTAATTATGATTTCTGTAAGCATTTTTTGATACAGAGTACAAATTTCTCCCTATATATTAAAGGTCTGTTTTATTTTTGACTGATGTAGGTACAAATGCATTCCATGTTGTACTGAGATGGTCATTGAATGTGTTGTTCATTATTACTTTTTAAAAACTAAAAACCCAAATGCAAAGATCTTTACTTAAAGGACTCACTGTCACATAAAACCTAGCATTTGTACCTTTTAACAATCATTTATGCAATTCAAAGCAGCATATAAATTTAGATGCAAGGGAATAAAGTCCGAATGTAAACTCCATGCGAATAGACACTCTACGTATTCCCCCGTTATCTGTGAGGGATATGTTCTAAGACTCTCAGTGGATGCCTGAAGCCACTGACAGTACAAAACCCTATGTTTTTTCATATAAACACATACCTATGGATAAAGTTTAATTTATAAATTAGGCACAGTAAGAGATTAACAATAATAAAAAAGAATAATTACAACAATATATTGTAATAAATGTTATACAAATGTGGTCTCTTAAAATATCTTATTGTACTGTACGTGGATGATTTACGTCTTGGGTGGGACAGAGTGGGACAGCGTAGGACTGTGTGAGATCTCACCATACTACTCAGGACAGTGCACCATTTAAAACTTAATTATTTCTAGCATTTTTCATTTAATATTTTCAGACTGCAGCTGACTGTGGGTAGTGAAAACCACAAAAAGTGAAACAGCAGGTGAGGGGGAACCACTGTACTGTATCTGTTAAATGAATAAATGTAGTTGGCTTGTAGAGTTTTATTGAGAGTAAAAATGGAACTTCATTTGGTTGCCCTTTTTGATAGACAGTTCAGTTTGGCAATGGTTCTTTTCATCACCTGAATTCATATTTCCTTACACAGTGCCATTAAAGCCTGTGGAATCTCAATGCATTTGTTGACATAACAATGTTGGGGAACTAGTTGCATCTATTACAACATATTGAGATAAAACTTCCTTCTTAAAGTGCCATAAAAGTTAGGAAAATACAAACTTTACAAAGTATTTTATTTTGGTTTGGTGATGGATAAACAGGTGTTAGTTACATTTGTGTCTATACCTCATAGAACTGAAAGGGCTTATATTTTTAAGTGTTTTTTTTCTACTTTGATGATGCCTAGGGCCTGAGAAATCTGTGTTTGTTTTAGAAAATGGCTACTCAAAATGTAGTCCATGGATCTGGGGCATCAGCATCACCTGGGAGCTTGTTAGAATGTCGATTCTCAGGCCCCACCTCCGACCTACTGAATCAGAATCTGTATTTTAACAAGGTCACCAGGAAATTCACACGCACATTAATGTCTGAGAAGCACTACCACAGTTCATGCAAATGAGTCCAAAGGGATGCATTAGTTAGCTAGGAACAGTATTGTCAGACCTTTCACCATTCTCATTTATCAAGACCCCAGCATAAGCAACTAGGGTTCATAGAGAGGAAACACCACATAGCAGAAACCAATGCATTGAGTTTCAAAGGCTAGATTCTAGTCTCATCTCTAGTTACATGACCTTGAATCTTAGTTCTCATCTGTAAAATGCATGGGTTATATAACATACATTGTAAGGCCCTTCCAACTCTGAAAGTCTATTAATTCATGAAAATAAATACAAATACATTATTTCCTGACACACAAGACACACACCACAAAGTAGTTTAGAGAAACAGTTCAACCATATGTGATAGAATAAGTAATTGGGCCTACTTAATGCTATGGGGCCTTGTCTATCAATTACTTTGTATTTATTTGGTTTGAAAAATCAACCTCTTTGTTTTCCCACTTGGTTTCTGGAAGATGCAGAGTGGTGAATAACTTAGGAAGTGGGTGGTTGCTATTAATAACTTCTCTCACTGCTTCCTTTGTTCTTGAATACTGATAAAACACAGGTAATAGGATTCTGGAAAAATTAAAAACAAATTTGGAATTGTACAGGAGCAAGAGGATGCTATCGTTCTTAGAAAAAACATGGCTGAAATATTTAGAGGTGAAAGATTATGATGCCTGACACTGTCAGATCAGGAAACAATAATATGCATATGTATACATATACACATGTGCATACACATAGGTAGAGAGAAATAAAGCAAATGTGGCAAAAGATGAGTAACTGGTGAATCTAGGTAATGGGTATAAGACTGTACTTTGTAGTCTTTCCGCAATTTTCTGTAGGTTTGAATTTTTTCAAAATAAAAAATTAAGAGAGAAAAAGAATTATAAATATCTACTGACCCAATTGTGCTCTGTTGTATTCTTCTCTTTTTTAAGGTGATATATAACAGATTTATTTACTTTTCTGTAACCTTTAAAAGGCATCAGAAAAGCTAGAATAGAAGAAAAAAAGATCAGTATAGAAAGAATTTCAGTAATGTACACTTCCATGTTGCTACTTTATTTTAACCCTGACTTACAGACTTAACTTTTTTCTCAGGTAAGGCTAAAATAAAAAGGGAAAAAGAAATGCTGGTGAGAAGTCATCTCAAATCTTCTTTGTATTAATGAAGTAAACAATTTCAAATCAAAAGTATGCTTTGTGTGATTTTCATTTTTGCTCTAGCTTCAGTTAATAACAAAAAGAATGCAGTTACCACTCACAAATATAAATAACTATAGGCCTTTCTTATTCCCCTGCAATGAGAGGGATACAACAGCTGCTATAAAAATCACTCTCTACCCTCCCATGTGTTGTGTGAGTGTGAAACTCATACCATGAAAAGAAAAAAATATAAAAAGAGAAAGTTATAGCAAAGTAGCTGGTTTTGTTTTAGAATTCTTTTTCCATTTACTGTAAGTTATTTTACCTAATTACAAATAAAATAAATATGCTACCTACATTTCTAACATAATTGTCTCACTTAGTTACAAACCTCAAAACTGGAATAACAGAAATCATGGGCCAGGCGTGGCGGCTCATACCTGTAATCCCCAGCACTCTGGGAGGCCGAGGCAGGCGGATCACCTGAGGTCAGGAGTTCAAGACCAGCCTGACCAACATGGTGAAACTCCATCTCTACTGAAAAAAAAAAAAAAAAAAAAGGCCAGGCGCAGTGGCTCAAGCCTGTAATCCCAGCACTTTGGGAGGCCGAGGCGGGTGGATCAGGAGGTCAGGAGTTCGAGACCAGGCTGGCCAACATGGTGAAACCCCGTCTCTACTAAAAATACGAAAATTACCCGGGTGTGGTGGCATGCACCTGTATTCCCAGCTACTCAGGAGGCTGAGGCAGGAGAATCACTTGAACCTGGGAAGTGGAGGCTGCAGTGAACTGAGATCGTGCCACTGCACTCTAGCCTGGATAACAAAGTGAGACTCCATCTAAAAAAAAAAAAAAAAAAAATACAAAAATTAGCCGGGCGTGGTGGCAGACACCTGTAATCCCAGCTACTCGGGAGGCTGAGGCAAGAGAATTGCTTGAACCCAGGAGGCAGAGGTTGCAGTGAGCCAAAATCGCACCATTGCAGTCCAGCCTGGGTGACAAGAGCGAAACCCTGTCTCAAAAAAAAAAAAAAGAAAGAAAGAAAGAAATCATGTACCAGCTGACTAATAAGATTCCTTCATTCCTTCCAGATTTTATCCAGTAGGAACACCATAAGAACAACAAAGCACATTCCATTAATTGGAGATTTTATAGCATTCATAAAGGCCTTTTTGGGGATAGTAGGGAGGGACAGGGTCTCACTCTGCCATCAAGACTAGAGTGCAGCAGTATGATCCTAGCTCACTACATCCTTGACCTCCTGGGCTCAAGTGATCCTCCTGCCTCAGCCTCCTGAGTAGCTGGGATATGCCACTGTGCTCAGCTAAGTTTTTTAATTTTTGTAGAGATGAGGTTTGGCTATGTTGCCAGGGCTGGTCTTCAACTCCTGACCTCAAGGAATCCTCCCGACTCGGCCTCCCAAAGTGCTAGGATTACAGCTGTGAGCCACTGTGCTAGCCCATAAGTCTTACTTGTCTTTAACTCTTTGGCTTCAAACAAATGCACTAATTTTGATAGCCTCTATTCTCTTTCTCTACCTTTAGCTAAGGGGACTTATTTTTATTTGCTTGGTTTTTTAAAATACCCTTAACAAAGTCATGCCAAGGTGTAACTTTACATAATGAACAGATTAAGATTAATACCAAAGAGTAACAGTCATTAAAGGTCTTAGTGCAGTATAAAGGGGAAGATCAAATAAGAGAGTTAAGAGGATTTTCACATATAATTCAAAACTGAAAACATTCAACCCAGAATGGTCCTCAGCCCACTCTGCCTATGACTCCAGCTGACCTCTCCTGTCTGTTTAGGGATCACATGGGGACCAGTCTCTTAGCAAGCCATTCTAAGTCACAACTTTACACAGTTGAGAGACCAGCAGATGCTTATTTGCGTATAAAGAAAGAATACCATTACTAACATCACTACCATCTTCTATATTTTCTGAGATGCACAGGGCCCAATTTGCACTCTTTTTGTGACTGCCTTCTTTCACTTAGTGTGATGTTTTCAAGGCTCATCTATGTTGTAGCACATATTGGTACTTAATTCCTTTTTATTACCAAATGATATTCCATTGTATGGATATATGACATTTTGTTTATCCATTCATCAGTCACTGACTGTGTGGGTTGTTTCCACTTTTTAGCTATTATGAATAATGCTGCTATAGACATTCATGTACAAGTTTTTGTACGAACATATATTTTCCTACTTCTTGGATAGCTATCTAGGAGTAGAACTGTGGGGTCCCATGGGAACTCTGATAACATTGTGAGGAATTGCCATACTATTTATATAAAGTGGCTGCTATTTTTACATTACATTTGCATTTACAGCGAGGGTTCCAGTTTCTCTATATCCTTACTCACACTTGACACTGTCTTTTTTCTTTTTTTTTTTTTTTTTTTTTGAGACAGGGTCTCACTCTGTTGCCCAGGCTGAGTACAGTGGCACAATCAAGACTCACTGCAGATTTGATCTCCTGGGCTCCAAGCAATCCTCCTGCCCTGGCCTCTCAAAGTGCTGGGATTACAGGTGGGAGCCACTGTACCCAGTCCTATCTGTCTTTTCAATTATACTATCTTAGTAGATGTTAAATGGTATCTCATTGTGGCCTTGATTTCCATTTCTCTGATAAGTAATGATGTTGAGCATTTTTTCATATGCTTACTGACCACCTTTATATCTTCATTGGAAAAATACCTATTCGGAATCTTTGTCCATTTTTACATTGGGTTGTCTTTTTATTATCAAGTTTAATGTTGGTTTTTGGTAAGTCATGTTACTCTAGGAATTTGTCCATTTTGCGTGAAATTTTAAATGTATTGACATAAAGTTGTTCAGAATACCCTCATAACTTTTTAACGGCCATAGAATGTATAGTGGCATTGCCTTTTTTTGTTGTTCCTAGTATTAGTAAACTATGACTACTTTTTCTTGATCTGTCAGTCTTGGTTGTTATTTCCTTATTTATTTAGAGAAGAAGTATCGTTCTGTTGCCCACGCTGGAGTGCAGCGGCGCGATCTTGGCTCACTGTGACCTCCGCCTCCCAGGTTTAAGCAATTCTCCTGCCTCAGCCTCCTAGTAGCTGGGATTGGTGTCTGGGACAGGCATCTGTCACCACGCCCGGCTAATTTTTGTATTTTTAGTAGACACGGGGTTTCACCATGTTGGCCAAGCTGGTCTTGAACTCCTGACCTCCAGTGATCCGCCCACCTCGGCCTCCCCAAAGTGCTGGAATTACAGGCGTGAGCCACCGCCAGCCCAGCCGTTATTTCTTCTTTGATGCAGATTGCAAATACCAGAAGATTTTCCAGTGAAAATATAATTTCTATCTTAATTCCACTGTGGTTAGAGAACATACTCTGTATGATTTAAATCCCTTGAAATTTATTAGGACTTGCTTTATGGTCTAACTGTGGTCAGCTGGAAAATGTTCCATGTGCACTTGAAAAAAGTAAGAATCCTATAATACTTTTTGTTGGATTTGATGTTGCCATGGGCTTTTAATACCAGCTGAGTTGAAGTTGACATTTTCGTGTGTATGACAAAGGGCTTAACTTTGTTTCTTCACAGCCTAGAGAGATATTCTATCCCTGTAAAGTCAAGATTTTCAAGAAATTGTTCTGAGGAACTTTCTAAATATAATATGCTGCCACCCTAAACATTGTGGAGTAAAAGTCAAGCAGAAAAGCATGCTTTTGGAACTCAGGTGTGGATATCAATCTTATTGAGACTGGAAAGAAAGATTGGACTGGGTCATTTTCATTCTCCAGATTTACATAAATCAATTGGTTTTTAAAGCAGTTTTCTAGAAGGAATACACATTATTCAAAAACTTTCTCACAAATAAATCATAATATTTAAACACCAGATGAAATTTAAAATTTGCTGATTACTTCACTACATTTTATGAGACGGGTGCATTTCATTAAGAAAATGTTGATCCTTGTACTTCATGCAGGCCTTGAAGACCAAAAGTTTTAGTTAAAAAAAAAAAAAATTAAGTCTTACAAGCCTGTTTGACTTTCATCATGGATCTTTGTTCCCGTTCTAGTTTGTTTCCTACAATATAGGAACCCATCACTTCTCTTAGACAGGAGTAATGATCACAAAGAAGTTACAAAGTTAACAAAAAATGGGACAATGCTTTAGAAATAAAGGAAAAATCAATTTCAGTTAGCAGAACGGGCACTGAATCTAGGAACAGAATTGTATGTACAACATGCAGGTTCTGGTCTCAATACTGAGCTGTTAAAGGGCAGATTATTCTCTGGAGTCTAGTACCATGTCACCACTTGGGGGGGGGGAACCAACAACAGAAAGGGAACACGTATGGAAAGTGGTAGGGAATAACTACTGACCAAAAGCACTGTTAACTTCATTTTGTTATCCCATTAAAAAATACTAACCAGGTTGGGCACGGTGGCTCACGCCTGTAATTCCAGCACTTTGGGAAGCCAAGGCAGGTGGATAACCTGAGGTCAGGAGTTTGAGGCCAGCCTGGCCAACCTGGTGAAACCCCGTCTCTACTAAAAATGCAAAAAATTAGCTGGGCGTGGTGGTGGGCACCTGTAATCCCAGCTACCTGAGAGGTGGAGGCAGGAGAATCGCTTTAACTTGGGAGGTGGAGGTTGCAGTGAGCCAAGATCGCACCATTGCATTCCAGCCTGAGCAACAAGCAAGACTCTGTTTCGAAAAAAAAAAAAATACTAATCAAACTGATGAAGTAGTCCAGAAGGACACCTGTGTTTCTCTTTCAAAGCAAAGTCAGAGCAATTTTGACAAATAATCACCTAAATGTTTACCCTACAGCAACTATGAGCATGAGGTCAAAAGTGAAACTGAGAAATACCAAAACTGTCTATTTCCTTCCAACAATTAACCTGGGAAGTTCATGAGTATAGCTTGTAGAATAGGAGAATGAGAAAAATTATTAAGAATCAAATCTAATAAATAGTTCCTATGGCACCTGGCACATACCACCTTATTTCTTACTGACAAAATTATCTAGAAATGTTTGTAAATAATAATGACAAAAACACAAGGCATGTAAATATATTCACATGCACAGCACAAATGAAATATTCTTTGAGGCAGAAATGTAAATGGATATTTTGTGACACATCCCCATTGATGCAAGATCCTTACTTCTAGCATGATTATTTCTTCCTGCCCTATAACAGACATATATCACTCATGTTCACTGAATAAATCGTACACACTTTCCCCTCAGACTTTTCTTCAATGGGCAAAATGTATTTTCCATCGAGGCAGGCAGTAAAAAACCAATTTTCCTTGAGTTAACAACTATCTCACTATATTTTTCAATACACTACAATTTAACTATACAATACTATCACCTAAGATAAATTTATTGAGTACAAAACTTGTATTATGATTATGTAGAAGAATGTCCATAGGAGACACATTATGAACTTTTTATGAATGAAGTGTCAATGATGGCTCAAATGGCTTAGTGCAAAAAAAAAAAAAAAAAAGACTGGAAAAATGTTAACAACTACTGAATCTAGGTAAAGGGAATTTAGATGTCTACTGCATTATTCTTTCACTTCTATACAGATTGGAAAATTTTCAAAATAAAAAAGGAAGTATTTATTAAAAATCCAAAAATGTTAGGTTGATGAGTTATTACAGCCTAGGAAACTGAAAGTGATACTCAGAATATCGTAAGCTCCTTGAATGTAAAAACTTTCCCCTTGCTTTTTATTTAATAAGAATTCTGCTATCCAAAGTTACTGATGAAAAATAAACAAACAAACTTACGGATGAATATTTAGCATGTTGGGGTAGAGGGAATGGTGGGAAACAGAAGTAGCAACAATTAATGAAAGGGCTAGCAAGTTTTGTCTTGACTGTATGTGGTAGCTGTCTCTTCTCGCCCCCCTTCTTTCCCTATTTCTACTCTGCCTTCTCACAAAAATGTCAGACGTGCCACAAAAGCTACTTCCTCAAAGTAGCAAACTATGTATGGCCTGCAAGTCATAAGGCTGTTCCTGGCTCACTTGATTTGTCAAAATAAGGAAAACTGAACTAAATCCCTCTCTGCTATTGATTTTTAGAGATGTTGGTAAATTTCCAGACACCATTCTTCATGGACTTCTCCCTTGAAAATTTCAAATGTCATCCTACAAAATATCTTATCTATTGCTCTGTCTTGTCCAGCAGAAGAAAGCATAACAGAGATACAACAGAGTAAAAACTGGCATCTGTTTATATACTGAATGAACATTTCTAAAAAAGGAGGATTAAAGTATTAAGAGTTAGAAGTAACTTTTATTTCCAATGTGTAACACTGAATGCCAATATGTTTAACATCATTTAACAGCATTGATAAGACAATGTTGCGTCAGTATTTTTTTTTTTTTTCTTTTTTTTTTGAGGCAGAGGTTTGCTCTTGTTGCCCAGGCTGGAGTGCAATGGTGCAATCTTGGCTCACTGCAACCTCCGCCTCCCGGGTTCACGCAATTCTCCTGCCTCAGCCTCCCGAGTAGCTGGGATTACAGGTATGCGCCACCACGCCCGGCTAATTTTTGTATTTTTAGTAGAGACAGGGTTTCACCATGTTGGCCAGGCTGGTCTCAAACTCCTGACCTGAGGTGATCCACCCGCCTTGACCTCCCAAAGTGCTGGGATTATAGGCATGAACCACCACGCCCGGTTGAGTTAGTACTATTCTTATGTCTTGACAACACAAGCTCTTTGAGGATGGCCATCGTCTTCATCTTTAGATTCAATGCCACTAAATAATTCACTAATTATCTTCAGTAACAATGGCAATAAATAAAAACTGGTCAGTTCTACAATCAGGGTGTGGTAAAGGAGTTCAAGTTTCCAAAATAGAAATCATAGAAGTCAAGAAGGCCAAAGAACGTCGATGGCTTCTTAGAATAGTACTTTCTGCTTTATTTTCATAATGTGAGTTAGCAAAACACTGTGAATATTATTAACCACAACAAAGCAATCATGGTTTGCTCACACTTAGCCTCTCTCTTCTCACTAATCCTAGCTTTGAAGCACATGAAAATCTGAAAAGTCACAGGTGACCTAGGTTAGAGAGGAACTTTTCATTTTAAATCAAATTTTTCAATCTAACATAGCCAGAAGAGTTGCTTAGTTATAAACTGTTTAAGCCTTTTTAAGTTTTCTACTCTATAACTTTCCTATCAGCTAATTCTTTTTCAAGAGGGAAATTTAACATTGTTAATTTTGCTTATTTTCAAGCAGCTATTTTCCATTTTACAAAATTCTAAAAGAACAATACAAGTCAAAATATTTTTCACATTTAGAGGTTAGAGTTAGTACTTGACTGGATTTTGTTATAGTACATGCAAAGTCACTCAATAAATGTTAATTTCCATTGGGACAAAATCTTAAGTGTTCTCTGGGTCACTGAAGTCCATTAAAGGCTCTACTATTGTCTACTTATTACTTTACTAATACAAAATAAGACACAGTTTTACTAACATTTAAGATACTTTTCGAACTAAACTGGGTGTGACGGCACACTCCTCTGTCCCACCTACTCAGGAGGCTGAGGTAGGAGAATTGCTTGAGCCTAAGAGTTCGAGTCCAGCCTGGGCAACACAGTGAGACTCCATCTCTTAAAAACAACAACAATAAAACAAAAACTTGAACTAGAATGTAAGCCTTTTAAAAACAGGAACAGTGCATGTACTTCTATTAATGCTCATTTATAGTAACCACTTAATAACTGTCATCTTAAAGACAATAAAATTCTAATGTCCAAGGACAGTGGTCACGGCAAGCAAAGTTTAAAGAACAGATTTACACGTTTATTCAAAATAATATCAGGTTTCCTTATACAGTATAGCAAACTAGCCTACCTCAGGTTACTATTAAGAAGGAGGTAAGGTCAATACAAGAAAATAAAGTAAAATTGGAATTCTACAAGGAAATGACATGTGATGAGATGGAAAGGGTCCTATTACTGTATTGTGTCAATGATGCTAAGTAGAAGGGTAAAAAACAAACATATCTGAGGAGAGTTTACTCTCTTCTCCAAGGTGGAAGCTTGAAATTACTCTACTTGAAATGTACATAGATATAGGGTATTTGCTTTACAATATAGAGGTCTTATATTTGATACCACAGAAATTCTGGACCAAGTAACAGACGGTGTAAGGGAAACTACTAACCAAAAATGATTCTCCTGAATGCTTCTGGATTACACTAATTTTAAGGTGTCAGGGGAAGAATATGCAGGAAACTAGCCCAATAAGTAATTATAAATCACTAGTAAAGAAATAGAAATACATGAGTAGTTAAGTTTGCTGTAGAACAATTTTTATTAGTCAATTAAGTTGTTAAATGCAACTATTTAAATAATGATAGTATGTTACCATTCCTCAACACATTTATATGAACTTGCTTGTTTTCCTGGCTGTCCAGAAGATTCTTTTGTAATGAAGGTCAGCAACCTCACCAGGTTATGTATTCATTTTTGTTTGTTTTGTTCTGAGATAACATCTCCTGTGTCACTCAGGCTGGAGTGCAGCTCACTGCAGCCTGGGTCTTCTGGACTCAAGTGATCCACCGCCTCAGCATCTAAAGTAGCTGGTGGTGCTTGCCACCACCCCAGCTAAATTTTTAATTTTTTAAATAGAAATTCAGTATTGCTATGTTGTCAATGCTGTTCTCAAATTTCTGAGCTCAAGAGATCCTCCTACCTCAGCCTCCTGAGTGCTGGGATTATGTGTGAGCCACTGTGCCCCGCTGACGTCTTAGTCTTAATCACTGTGTGTTGGCTATTTAAAAGCACACACCAATTGGCTGTAAAGGAATAGCTTTCAATTACTGAATTCAGGAAGCCAGAGGAAATTTCCTTTTACTTAAATGATTGCTAAAACTTCTACTGTACAACTGAATAAATCTCATCTTTTATGTTTTGCCCATTCCTACTTGTTATTTTTAAAATATTTTAAAGTTTTCACTGAAATAGCTGAAGAAAAAAAATCTGATGTAAAACCAGACTTGTTAATGAGTGTTGAATCATATGATATACCAGTTCCTAAAAGATCCCTCTAGAGTTTATTTTTTTATTATTTTTTTGAGATGGAGTCTCACTCTGTCTCCCAGGCTGGAGTGCAGTGGCATGATCTCGGCTCACTGCAACCTCCGCTCCCCGGTTCAAGTGATTCTCGTGCCTCACCACCCAAGCAGCTGGGATTACAGGAGCCTGCCACCATGTATTTTTGTATTTTTAATAGAGATGGGGTTTCACCATGTTGGCCAGGCTGATCTTGAACTTATGGCCTCAAGTGATCCTTCTTGCTATGAAGGAATGATATTTACACTTCCCTTCCCCACCTGATTTATGTTATTTTTATAATATCAAGATTATAAACTTATAATCTATTCTGAAAGTATAATTTCCACTGAGGCATATTAACTCTGTAATGAAATGAATTTAATTCTTATCACACTGTTTTTTATCAGTTTATTTCTGAATTCTTTGATTATTCTTTCGATTAGGTAGGTTTTTAATCATGATGTAATCTGTCTAAAAAAGATCTCATGGGTATTAGATTTGCTGAGCTTTTCCATGCTAGAGCACATCGTGTACTAATATTTATGCTTAAAGTATTTTGCTGGTTAAAAAATCCCAGGTTAACCTAAAGGCATGGTCAACATTCCTCAACTGTTTTCTAACATTGTTTCTTGCTAAAGAGAAAGCTAAGGTAAGCCCAAGCTCTGTCCCCCATCCCACTACCTACATGACCACCAAATTCTTTATCCATTTAAGTTCTATACTTTCACCAAAATATGCCTCAGTATCAATTGTTCTATATCAATTATTCCTGGGCCACGGGGTAGTCATCTTTGATTCAAGGTTTTAATGATTTCAGAAAAATTTTTCTATTATAGCTCTAAATATTACTTCAGTTCCATTTGTTATTTCTCTCCACAACGAAGGTCAGCAACCAAAATCAGGCAAAATCCAGCTCACCATCTGTTTTTGTAAATAAAGTTTCACCGGAACACAGCCATATATAGTGTGTATGGCTGCTCCTGTACTATAAGAGGCAGAGCTGAATGCCTGTAACAGAAACCATATGGTTGCAAAGCCTAAAGTATTTATTTTTGGGCCCTTTACAAATTTGCTGATGCCATGCATAGATGTCCTTTGTTTTCCCTTATCATCTTCTCTATAATTTTTATATCTGTATTTTCTTAAATTTATATAATTTCCTCAAGCCTCTTAGCCATGTCTCTGATTACATTTACTCTTTGTTATTTCTGATGTGGTTTTCACTTCTCTAACGCTTTTATTTTTCTTTTATACTTCTTTCCTAAGGTTTTCCCACTGGTTTTTCATCTCCTCCTATTGCCTTATTATTTCTTAACACTTGTGTTGGACAGATTCCTATTTTTTGTAACAGGTCATATCTATAATTTGAGTCTATAAAAAAACTAAATGTCAGAACACTACAATAAAGGTTCACTGGTTAGACCTTTAAAGTAATATAACCCTTACTTTTAGAGAAATCAGTACATTGCTTGGAATTCACAGGAGAGGTTCAGCATCCTCCTATATGTGGTCTAGATTTCATAGTATGTATTTGGCAAGTTATGCTTCATTGTTTGTATTCTGGGGCTTAGCTTTGTGCCTAGTTTCACTAATAATGAACTTCTTATTTTCCTGTCTTCTTGTTTTTAGTGAGTTTCAAAAAAGAAAGGAAGAGTAAAAATTCCTTTATTCTGCTACTTTTAATTGAAGTCTCTTCCTCACACATTACATTGTAAGAAGAGCTAATCTTTAAAGCAAAAAATTATAGGCCTGATAGGTTTTAATGCACCAGGGAATGAAAGATATATTTAAAAAAACAAAAAAACAAAAAAAACAACATCAGCAGTGTGAAAGAATTGCTCAGAACAAGCCTGTGCCAGGAACAACATTTGTTTGGAGATCCGTTCCAGCAGCCATGCCAAATCAGTTGTATCACTTGGATTAAAGGCAGTTGCAGAATGCTGTACTATAAAAGACTTCCATGGCACACTTACAAATTAGGTTTTTACCAGTTTACCATGATTAGGATTACCAGTTTCACCTGACCATTACTAAAGTTCCTGTTGCACTCTTCCATTTGCTTTGACCCTCATTTGTTGACATGTATGTAACTGCCTTCCTTTTCCATCCCTTGCCACTTGGATTCAAATATCTCCTCCAATTTCATAAGGTTAGATTGGGGGGGTTTTTAAGGTTCAAAATTCTTTGGGTCTAGGTGTCAGTTACAAAACACAGTGTGCAGCAAGAACCTAAATTATGTTTAAAAAATATATATATGGCCGGGCGCGGTGGCTCACGCCTGTAATCCTAGCACTTTGGGAGGCCGAGACGGGCGGATCACGAGGTCAGGAGATCGAGACCATCCTGGCTAACACGGTGAAACCCCGTCTCTACTAAAAATACAAAGAAATTAGCCGGGCATGGTGGCGGGCGCTGTAGTCCCAGCTACTTGGGAGGCTGAGGCAGGAGAATGGCATGAACCCGGGAGGCAGAGCTTGCAGTGAGCCGAGATCGCACCACCACCCTCCAGCCTGGGCGACTGAGCAAGACTCCGTCTCAAAAAAAAAATATATATATATATATACACACATATATATACACACACACACATATATATACACACATATATATTTATAGACCTGAAGGACATAGACTAAATAGATCTGCAGGTTATAATTTATGTACAGTTTCCATATTGTTTACAACAATCGTGTTGTTTCATTTCATTCAGGAAAAAAAAAATCACAAAAATATGCTATCCATAGTGCAGACATCAAGAGAGATGTTATTTGCTGGGCACAGTGGCTCAGGCCTGTAATCCCAGCACTTTGGGAGGCTGAGGCGGGACGGATCACTTGAGGCCAGGAGTTCGAGACCAGCCTGGCCAGCATGGTGAAACCCTGTCTCTACTAAAACTACAAAAATTAGCCAGGTGTGGTGGTACATTCCTGTAATCCCAGCTACTCAGGAGGCTCAGGCAGGAGAATGGCTTGATCCCGGGAGGCGGAAGTTGCAGTGAGACAAGATTGTGCCACTGCACTCCAGCTTGGGCAACAGAGCAAGACTCCCTCTTAAAAAAAAAAAAAAAAAAAAGAGCTGGTATTTAAATTAACAGATCTCTTACAACTTCTTTCCCAAGTTTTACCTGATTTTTCATTACCTTCTACAATTAAAGGGTTAGGTTTCTGCAGAGTTGTTTACAGCTCTGGACGTTACATAACACTGCTGGCTGATGCCTTTGCTCATAAAAAGACACTAACTCTAAATGTTAATTTCAAGTTGGCTGGTCAGTTGTTGCTCACTAGCAGTCCACAACTAGCAATATATCATTTGAATTTATGTTCCAATGGGCCCTACCTGTGTTGCCAAAAGCTCTCACTTCAGCTTCCTATGGTGAATCTGTTTGAACAAACTCTTGCCATGAGTCATCCTCACAGCATATATAAAAAATCCAGAATGTTGGGCTAGGACACTGGGCTAGGAACTAGACTGTATGCCAAATGCTGGCAGCAAGGAGCCCTCATGTTATTTAATGTTTAGTACAGCTCAGAAAGACAGTGAAGAAAGTGATCCAGGAATCAGAGGTGACAGTTAAAGCACATCTTGAAGCACTAAGCCACAGAGATGATTAACTTGTCAAGCTGCGTATTTTTGAATTTACTCAGGGCTGGATACTCCTCTCCATTAACTTCCCACAGGACACTAAAAACCGGACAACATAAAGCCAAAGCATTTGATAAAACATTACATAAAGCAGTAATGGGAAGAAAGCTTACTTCCTCTTTACATTGCTTTGCAACCATTTGCTTCTGTAATGATAGAAAGTTATGTCAGAAAACAGCCCTTCATTTCTGATGCTATTTTAAAGCATATCTCCATAATACTAAAGATTGTTCACTAGAGACCATCCCTGAGGTTCCTTTGTCCTTTTGCATCATGTCTTCAACCACTAAATCTCTTCGCAGAATTCTGTTCTCTCCGGTCACTTTTCTTCCTTTTGTACTGTCTCTTGCTCAGCCCACTATCTCCACCTCATATCAATAATGAAGTATAAGAAATCTTGAGGATGGGCGCAATGGCTCACACCTGTAATCCCAGCACTTTGGGAAGCTGAGGCGGGTGGATCACCTGAGCTCAGAAGTTCGAGACCAGCCTGGCCAACATAGTGAAACCCTGCCTCTACTAAAAATACAAAAATTAGTTGGTCATGGTGGCAGGTGTCTGTAATCCCAGCTACTTGGGAGGCTGAGGCAGGAGTATTGCTTGAACCAGGCAGTAGAGGTTGCAGTGAGCCGAGATCGCACCACTGCACTCCAGCCTGGGCAGTAGGGCAAGACTCCCTCTCGAAAAGAAACCTTGAAATTACAAATTAAAAGCATTTTACTTTCCATGTCAAAAAAAAAAAAAAAAAGCACTATAAACATCCAAAATGAATAGGTAAATACTATTATTTCCTAAAATACGTTCAATATAGGAAACTGTTTTCAAGTGTATCTACTACATAAATGACAAGGAACACAGGGTTGGCTGAATAAAATTTATTTTTTTACTGAACAAGGAGGAAGATACAGGGAAATGTTTCTGATTATATGTTAATAAAAGAAAAGACAGCATTCAGAATTCTATGAATATGAAAATAAGACTGAAAAAGACAGTATGGCCTGTTGGTAAAATTCTTTTTAAAACATAGTTATGTTATCTTGAGAAATTATCTTTTATCTTCAAAGATAAGTTAACATGAAATTTATTTTGCAAAAATTCAAAACATTATCATTACTTAGTCTCTTAATACAGAGATAGAAGAAAATCATTACATGATAAGCTCAAAGACAACTTACGCATTTTAATTAAGTGGGCCTTTTCAATCAAACTAAACTGAGTGAAAGATGCCTCTTGCTCTGGAACTCTAATGTGATCATTGAAAGAAAAGCAAAGAGAGATTGTGCAGCTGTTTAGCTAAGAAAAGAAAATCCAATTGTAAGAATAATCTGAAGGGACCCCACAGGTCTTACAAAACAAATCTTATTATTCAGATTAGTAGAGGACCAAGTCTACTGGTTATATTTGGCCCTCTTCTCATTGAACAACAGACACAAAAAAATGTTTGTCATAAAAATGTCAACTCAGTTCAACAAAAAACACACATGAACACATTAACAAGTTCGCAACAAATTTTATTTTGGCTCACTGAGTCTAGAATGCAACTATCCTTTAACATTAATAACCTTTTTTCTCAAACAATAGCCACCACAACCAAACTGAAAAAGGCAATCCAGACTTAAATCTTATCAATTATTTTACAGTCTATCTTTCCTACATTATAAATTACTCATTTTTGTCTTGAGAAACTGGCAGTAAAAGATTTAAGTTTATTTTGGTTCGAAGGGTGACCCCAGTTGGTAAACTAATAAAGTATACACTGAATAGCTATTTCTAAAAGCATGTACTGAGAAGGTTGGAGGTTTCTTACTGGGTACAACCAAAAGTTACCAAGTCTTTTCAATATTCTCCAGGCCTATTGTCCTTTCTCTACTACTACCTCCATACTCAGTATAAGCCTTATTTTAACTGTGTTCTCTAGCATTTTGGCTTCCTTGATCTCCTAGACCTACTGTGCCAATTCTAACCTTCTGGTAAATTTATTTCATCAACTCCTGCTGTGGGATAAAGCAAGGCCTGTGAGAAAAAGTCAACACAGGCCAGGCGCAGTGGCTCACGCCTGTAATCCCAGCACTTTGGGAGGCTGAGGCGGGTAGATCACCTGAGGTCAGGAGTTCAAGACCGGCCTGGCCAACATGGTGAAACCCTGTCTCTACTAAAAACACAAAACAACAACAACAAAAACTAGCTTGGCGTGGTGGCAGGCACCTGTAATCTCAGCTACTTGGGAGGCTGAGGCAGAAGAATCACTTGAACCCGGGAGGCAGAGGTTGCAGTGAGGCAAGATTGCACCACTGAACTCCAGCCTGGGCAACAAGAGCAAAACTCCATCACCAAAAAAAAAAAAAAAAAAGGCAACATAATTGTCTTAACTGACGTCACTACAAAATCATGTTATCCAATCTCAGCTAGATGATAAAGTTTACCCACTAAATGCTTTCACATGTGTCAGTGGACTCTCGGACTTCTTCCCTACAGAAGCTATTCTGAACTGTTTCCTGCCTCTCAGTTGAAGACCTCACCTCCTATTTTAACGAAACCATTAAAATAGGAAATTTCTGAAATTTCACCCTTACAATTTCTGTCTTCTCCAACACCAAGTTTCTCTCAATTTTCTTTTTCTCTTCTTTCATTCTAACACAGGGAAAGATGTCTCCCCACTCCTTTGCAAGGTGAATACCTTTACTTCTTCAGTTAGTTCTTCTCTCTTGCATCTTTAATGCTCCAACTTCAATAGCTCCTTTCTCCAACCTTAAACATGTCTAGTTCTACACTGTGCCCACCCCCATACACATACGTTGCGCACATGCGCGCGCGCGCGCACACACACACACACACACACACACACAAAAGCCTGCCTTCACTAATCCTAATTTCCACTGATGTTTTCTCATTTTTCATACTATCATGCCTTTTTGGAAACATTTGATACTGCTGACTACCTCCTCCCTCCTGAAATTTTCTTTGAATTCTATGACACTCTAGGAGTTTCTGAATTTACTTCTTACTCTACTGTCTTTGACCACTTCTATGTCTCCTTTATTGACTTCTTGCTCTTCCAGCTATCCCCTAAATACTCATCAAGGCTTATTCTTTGCCCTTGTCTTTTCATACTTATTCTGTTTGGAGAGCTCAACCTTTCTTAGAACTTCAAGTTATTATCTCAATGAAAATAATGTCTTGAGTCCTTTCTGTACTGATTTTCAGATTCAAATTTCCAACTGCTTATTAGAATAGCTCTATCAAATATACTTCTAAGTCCCTGAAGTAATATATGTTCCCAAACCTGCTCCACTCTGATGTTTCCTATTTAGATTAATTATAACTCAAACTTTTTGTTCAGTCTCTCAGGCTTTAAGACCCATAGTCATTTTAGAGTCTTCACTTTGTACTCCCAGCCAATTCCACGTCTTATCAAGTCTACCATCACCCTTTTTGCTTCTTTCTGTTCCTTCTTTTTTCTATCAACATTAATATAATTCAGTGGTTAAGAGCACAGGCCCTAAAGTCACCAATGGATTTGAATCCCAGCTCTCCCATTTATTAGCTTTGTGGTTTGGAGCAAGTTCCATTGACTACCTCAAGTCTTAGTTTCTGTTTAGATAAATCCAGATATTGTGAGGTGACAAAGGGCTGGCCGGGCGCGGTGGCTCAAGCCTGTAATCCCAGCACTTTGGGAGGCCAAGATGGGCGGATCACGAGGTCAGGAGATCAAGACCATCCTGGCTAACACGGTGAAACCCTGTCTCTACTAAAAAATACGAAAAAACTAGCCGGGCGAGGTGGCGGGCGCCTGTAGTCCCAGCTACTCGGGAGACTGAGGCAGGAGAATGGCGTAAACCCGAGAGGCGGAGCTTGCAGTGAGCCGAGATCCAGCCACTGCACTCCAGCTTGGGCGACAGAGCCAGACTCTGTCTCAAAAAAAAAAACACAAAAAAACAAAAAAGACAAAGGGCTAATGCATATAAAGCATTAAGCACAGTGAGCACAGTGCCTGGCACTCAAAAAAGAACTGTTATTGTCACTACTACTGCAATTGCCTCCAATCTTTTGTCCTTCTAATATATCCATCAGAATGCACCAGTCGCTCTCCAAAAGAAAGAAAGGATGATATTATCATCTCTTCAGAACACTTTCACTGGCTCCTCATTGCTGAAAGGATAAAGACAAAACATCTTATAATTTCCAAGATGATATGGTTTGGCTCTGTGTCCCCACCCAAATCTCATGTAAAATTCTAATTCCCGATTTCGGTAGGGGGACCTGGTAGGAGGTGACTGAATCATGGAGGCGGATTTCCCCCTTGCTGTTCTCATGACAGTGAGTGAGTTCTCACGAGATCTGGTTGTCTAAAAGTATGTAGCACTTCCCTCTTCACACTCTCTCTCTCCTGCTCCACCATGGTAAGATGTGCTTGCTCCCCCTTTGCCTTCTGCCATGATTCTAGGTTTCCTGAGGCCTCCCAGCCATGTTTCCTGTACAGGCTGCAGAACTGTGAGTCGATTAAACCTCTTTTCTTTATAAATTACCCAGTCTCGAGTAGTTATTTATAGCAATGTGAGAACGGACTAATGCATGAGGCTTTCCAGAAAATAAACCAATCTTAACTCTCCCTCAAGGTACTGAAAGGATACTTCCTTCTACAAGATGACCTTAAAAAATGTTACTAGGGTCTTATTTCCTTTCATCTAATGGCTATCTACGCCATGAATATTAAGAATCTACCTGAAAACTTAAAACAATTTTATGGGAACTTCATTCTTGAGTCAAAATTGTGAAATATTTCTTTGGATTCTACAATCATTATATGTTCCGTTGAAGCTAGTGTTTCAGATGCCTATGACTGTTCTTGCCTCACAAACAAATTTCTACAGTAGACTTGTCTAATTTCAGGGCAAACATTTACTTGAATCTGTTCTCATTTGGCTGGTAATGAGATCTGTATCAGAAGCCAAAGACAAGAGAAAATGGCTGAGTTTCAAAGATAGCAGGTGGAAGAAAAGGTAAGCCAATTGCTGAATATAATGACAAAGGAAACCTAATATCCATTAGTGGTGATAGCATGGCATTGTAAAATGTGACTACTCTTTAAATTCAGGTTATTCTTCTCCTAAAAAGTGTTCCGTAAAGAAATCCTCTATTTACCATCAAGTAAAATAAGCTTGTCAATAGACTGCTATAAATTTTCCTATTTCATGTTGCTTATTGACTAGATTGCATTTAAGTGACTGTTTCTATTTGGAAAAGTAATTAGATGTTTAAGTAAGTAAACAGAATCTGGACAGAAATCAATTATTTTCCTTTTCAGTTTTTTCTATTTCCTGCTAATAATTTGCAGGAAATACATATTACCAGAATATGTTATTTTATGAATAACAGATGTTCTTGGGTAAGAAAAGGAAAACGATTCCCAGTGCCCTATCTTCTGTTGGCCATCCCTTAGAACAGCCAGTCAACACTGAAGTCAAAAATCCAACATCAGGTCTATTTTCTGAGTAAAGCTTATGTGTGTGTGAGAGAGGAGAGAGAGGGTGGGTATGTATATGGTGAAAGGAGTAAAAGGAGGCAAAACAATCAAAGTATTAGATATACTGTTCCAATGAACTATTTAGAACTGAGTTACCTGGGAGCTAAACTTTGGAGTTTGATTATACTATGATGATTGGCCTCCTTTTCTAATAAAAATGACAAACAAAAAAAGAACTCATTGAACTTAAGCAAATTTCATTAGTCTTCTTGGCTTAGACCACATTAAAAGTTGCCATTTCCAAGGAGAAGTGCTGTCACTTTTTTTTTTAAGATTTCAGAAGAAGTGCTCTTGGCACAATAGGAAGCCATTAAAAGGTTATCTTTAGGCTTAGGTAATATACTCCAAATTCTCATTTAAGTTTTAGTTCAGCTGACTGTACTAAATAATTAAATTACTGTCAATGCATCTTCTTTCCCCCTTCACTCTACAGATGTACAACCTTATAAAAGTCTTTGTGGCCATCAGGCTTTTAAGCTCAGCTAAATTTCCACATAATAAATGAAAATGCTACTCCTGAGTGTGAAAAGCAATACAATAAATATTGTTTCTCAGTGATTTAAGGAACCACATTTACTACCAAAGCAAATGTCACTCTTTAGAGCTGTGTTATTTTGTGACTGATTCTGTAATATGGTTTAATAGCTATATGTTAGCTATATGCCTCTCCCAACCTTATTTTGTAACTCTGACATCCTCACTACTTATGTCCCAGGCCAACGTCTTCTTGAACTGTTCCTTGAACTGGCCAAGCTTGCTTCTGGCTTCATGGCCTTGCATAATTTCGTTTCTCTGCCTGAAACATTCCTTCCATAGATTTTTTTTTTTTTTTTCATGACTGGTTTCTTCTCATCATTCAGGTTTCACTAAACAATCCCTTCTCAAAAAGGTCCTCTCTTTCCATTCAATCTAAAGTAGCTCAACAATCGCTTTAAACACAAGACTCTGCTTTATTTTATTCTTGGAACTTCACATGTGATTCTTTCTTATTGATTTATTGTTCCCACCCTCTTCCCCACTGCCTACACCACCACTAGAATGCAAGGTCCATGACTAATTCTGTATGTTCCTGGCACCAAGAGAAGTGCCTGTCACATAACAGACACATTCCCTCAAATAACCGACACGTTCCCTCAAATAACCATTGCATATCTGAATGAATTAATGAATCAAAGGCCTCCACATAGCCGTCTTTAAAGCTCTTCATGGCCGGGCACGGTGGCTCACGCCTGTAATCCCAGCACTTTGGGAGACCAAGGCTGGCGGATCACGAGGTCAGCAGATCGAGACCATCCTGCTAACAAGGTGAAACCCCATCTCTACTAAAAATACAAAAAATTAGCCAGGCGTGGTGGCAGGCGCCTGTAGTCCCAGCTACTCGGAAGGCTGAGGCAGGAGAATGGCGTGAACCTGGGAGGCGGAGCTTGCAGTAAGCTGGAGCTTGCAGTGAGTCGAGATCGCGCCACTGCACTCCAGCCTGGGCAACAGAGTGAGCCTCCCTCTCAAAACAAACAAACCAAAAAAAAAAAAAAAGTTCTTCATGCCGGGTGCAGTGGCTTATGCCTGTAATCCCAGCACTTTGGGAGGCCAAGACGGATGGATCACCTGAGGTCAGGAGTTCGAGACCAGCCTGACCAGTATAGAGAAACCCCGCCTCTACTAAAAATACAAAAAAATTAACCAGGCATGGTGGTGCATGCCTGTAATCCCAGCTACTTGGGAGGATGAGGCAGGAGAATCGCTTGAACCCAAGAGACAGAGGTTGCGGTGAGCCGAGATCATGCCATTGCACTCCAGCCTGGGCAACAAGAGTGAGACTCCGTCTCAAAGAAAAAAAAAGAAAAAGCTCTTCACGGACTATTCCCTACCTATGTCTTTGACTTCATCTCACATCAGCCTTCTCACTCTCTGTACTTCACCACACAGGCTTTTTGAAATTTCCTATATTCTTCATTCTTCTCTGTGGGCTCCAGGCCTTTCCCCATTCTTCTGATTAGAGAAAGATCCCCTAGGTCATTTCTTCACCTGGTTAATGCCTACTCATTTTTGCAGACCTCATTCAATTACCACCTCCTTGATAACTGGAATAGGTCAAATCCCTTATGAAATGCTCTTAAAGTTTTCTTCAAATCTCTCTTCTAAGTGCTTATGAAATTAAAATTTGATATTTAATCGTGAGATTATTAGTGTTTGTTCATCTACTAGACTGTTGCACTATGAAAGTAGGAAGTGCCTGTACATAACAGACTCTCAATAAATATTTATTAGATGGGTAAATATCTAGGGAATGACTAGCAAATTCCACAGGGACTTTCTATAGCACAGTTGAACTGGTTTATTCAACAAATAAACAGCAAGGGGAAAAAAAGAGGGTAAACTGTAAGCAAAGGATTGGGTTCTCACTGACACCTTATCAAAATGGAAGTTCTCTGTCATCAGAAATATACTAGGGCAGCCGGGTGCAGTGGCTCACACCTGTAATCCCAGCACTTTGGGAGGCTGAGGTGGGCGGATTGCCTGAGCTTGGGAGTCCGACCTCCCTGGACAATATGGTGAAACCCTGTTGCCACTAAAATACAAAAAATTAGCTGGGCATGGTGGCAGGCACCTATAGTCCCAGCTACACAGGAGGCTGAGGAATGAGAATCACTTGAACCCAGGAGGCGGAGGTTGCAGTGAGCTGAGATTGCACTGCTGCACTCCAGTCTGGGCGACAAAGCGAGACCCTGTCTCAAAAAAAAAAAAAAAAAAAAAACACAGAGGGAGAGGGGAGGGGAGGGGGAAAAGAAAGAAAAAGAAAAGAAACAAAGAAACTAGGGTCCAGTGAGGTAGTTCATGCCTGTAATCCCACAACTTTGGGAGGCAGAGCAGAGGCAGGAATATTACTTGAGTCTAGCAGTTTGAGAGCAGCCTGGGCAACCAGCAAATCCCCATCTCTACAAAAAATAAAAAATTAGCCAGGCCTAGTGGCACACGCCTGTAGTCCTAGCTACTTGGGAGGCTGAGGTGGTAAGATCACTTGGGCCCAGGAGATTGAGGCTGCTCTAAGCTGTGATCGCACCACTGCACTCAGCCAATCAATCAACCAACCAACCAATAAGTAAGAAGAAATTTATTGGCTAACACGTGGGTGCAATTACAATGCAAAATATTTTGTTTTCATTTTTGTTGGGAATCACACAAAATAGAACTGATACTCTTCTGTGTGCATTAATACTACAATCACTGCAGCTGTGTGCGAATTTCCCAGTTTTTTTGCATGTGATCTACAACAAAAAAACAAATTTCAATCAACTGTTAGGAAAAAGGCTGAATTAGGTTTATTCTCTATAAGAAATTATAATAGAAAATCTTTGTCATATGAAGAAGTGATCAAAGAGTATGAAGACAAAGCAGGAACAAAAAGTATTATAGAGGTGTATCAGGTAATTAATTAAAATGTTTTGTTTTTCTTCTGGATTTTGTGGTATTTGATGCATTTGTTGACTTTAAAAATAAGTAAATTGGCCAGGCGTGATGGCTCACACCTGTAATCCTAGCATTTTGAGAGATCGAGGCAGGCAGATCACCTGAGGTTAGGAGTTCGAGACCAGCCTGGCCAACATGGTGAAACCCGGTCTCTACTAAAAATACAAAAAAAAAATTGCCAGATGCGGTGGTGGGTGCCTGTAATCCCAGCTACTTGGGAGGCTGAAGTACGAGAATCACTTGAGCCCAGGAGGCAGAGGTTGCAGTGAGCTGAGATCACACCATTGCACTCCAGCCTGAGTGAGAGACTCTGTCTCAAAAAAAAAAAAAAAAAAAAAAAAAAAAATTGCAAATTGTTGGCACTCTTATTTTATATATATATATATTTTTTTACTTACATTCCAAAACAAAGAGAATGAACCTATAGATTAAGAAAGAATATAATGTTTGGTCCTTGTTTGGATTCCGTTTAAAATGAGCTAACTGTAAATTTATGGGACAATCAGAAAAATTTAAACAATGACTAGATATTCTATGATATTAAAAATGCTGTTAATATTTTTAGATTTGATGATGGTATTGTGGCTATCCTTACATGTCAGAGAAATATATTGAAGTATATACAGAAAAACAATATAATAAATGATTTCCATAAAACAATCCAGTATTTTGTGTGTGTGCAAAAAAATGAGTGGGGGTAAAAATGAAGTGAGATAGGCTATGTGTTGGTAACTGATGAAGTTAGGTACTGGGTACATGGGATTCATTAAACCATTACTCCAACTTTCATAAAGGTTTTCAACTTTCATAGTAAAATATTAAGAAGAATATAAAATGGAAGTTTATGCTTATTACAAAAAAAATTGGAGAACAGAAACTGAAAAGCCTTTAAAAACACAAGCCTTTTCTTGGACTTTACAGCTTACATAAATAAATTAATAGCAGAGGATGCTACTGCAGAACAAATTAAACAGGCCAGATTTATGAGTTTGTAATTTTTTCTTTGTGGCAAGCATTTGTCAATTGTTTCTATTTCTGCATTTTTAAATGAAAGTTCTGTAGCTCCTCAGGCTCACTGAGTATCACAATAGGCAAGCAGAAGATGGGGGGAAATGAGAGCCAACTGGATGAAGAAATACAAGAAAAATTCAAGGAGAATTGTTGCTGATTTTGTGAAGAAATTATTTCTTTAAAAAAAAAAAAAAGCAGGAAAAAGAAACAACCAACCATCTACTGTATGAGCTATATTCTCCTCCACAATAATAAAAGCCAAAATGGATTACCTAGATGGAAAAACCCATGTAATTTTGCTCCTGAAAATTATTATGTTTTAAGCCTATCTTCTCTTACAATAAAATCCACAAAGGAGAAGAGGGGAAAAGGAGTATTAGTCTATTTTCGGTGAAATACAGAAACAATGAGTCATGAGTACATGAAATAAGATACAATTCTTTTGGTACACGATCTGATGGTTGTACAGGGAATGAAACCACTGTTGGTTAAGCTATAGTGAAATGCTACTCAACATAATTACTCAGGAGTTACAAATATTTCAAAGTAAGTTTGAGTGGTGATGTTTTTGTAAAGGATTTAACAGATTTACCAGATCACCTTTCATACAGAATAAGGGGAAATACATACAAACAAATATTGCTTTAATGTTCAAATAAAAGCATAAAACATAAACCAGAAATTGAAGCTTTAAGGATTATACAAAGGAATAGTGTTCTATTTGCCTTTTAAAGCAAAGGCTGAATATTTCGTATGTAGATACACACTGAATATATTTCAGCAAGGCAGGCTCCGAGAGCTGTGGTTATCCAACGGTCTACAATGGATAAGTATTTACCTTTACCATACATTTCCTTTTGCTCAGTTTCTGATGAAATTACAAATTTGTCAGCCTTGTTCAGGTTCTTGTCAGTTTCACTGGAGAACTTTTAAGACATTGTTCAGTAGCTCTGGCCAGAGTGGTTAGTTCTGAGTCATTTTTTTTATTTTTTATTTTTTTAAAGAAAACTCAAACAGAGTTTATTTATATTTCACTTAAGTACAGAATTATTTTTAAATGAAAACAAGGCTAATAAAATTTGTCTTGTTTATTCTTTATCCCTACTGAATCAAAAGACTCACTGAAAATGCTAGTTACTGAAGCAATGATAGATGATTGTTTAAAAGGAGGCAGGGAAAATCCTCAGGAACACTACGAACCTGCCCCTCCAGAACCATGTGCCCCTTGAAGAAGTACAAGTTAAACCTAGAAGGAAAGCAGGAAATGCCTGTTGTCCTTCAGGACAGAATGGATGAACCTCTCAATAGTGAAGTTTCCAGTTTTGTGTGGAACACTTGGTATCACAATTCCTCAAAGGCCACATAAGTGGTTTAAAGGAAATCCCACACAAATGTGTAAAAACACAATTAAGAGTTACCTAGGGCTGGGCACAGTGGCTAGCGCCTATAATCCCAGCACTTTGGGAGGTCGAGGTGGGTGGATTGCTTGAGCTCAGGAGTTCAAGGCAAACCTCGGCAACATGGCGAAACCCCATCTCTACCAAAAATATAAAAAATTAGCCAGGCATAGTGGTGTATGTCTGTGGTCTCAGTCACCCGGGAGGCTGAGGCAAGAAGTTCGCTTGAGCCTGGGAGGTAGAGGTTGCAGTGAGTCAAGATCACACCACTGCACTCCAACCTGGGTGACAGAATGAGACCCCCATATCAAAAAAAAAAAAAGTTACTTTGAACTAATTACCTAGACTCATCATCAACTAATAGGAAACAGGATGTTTTCGATTATCTACTTTTAGAATGAAGTAGCAATTTTCAAGAAAACAAACTGACAAAGAATTATCAAAAATCACCTGAGAAGTCTGTGGGTCAGAGTCAGTCCAAGCCACCCAAGCGGAAGTAAGGTTTATGGGAAGAACATGAAACTAGAGTCAGAAGGGTAAAGTTCTAATGTTAGCTCCAGTACTGGCTGGCACTTATATTCACTACACTGTACCTATAAAATCAACAGAACCGATTACTACCTTTTGAAAATACTTTCAGCAAAAAAAAGAAAAAGAAAAAATGTTATGAGTTAACACTATCTAGGAAATTATGTAATCAATGAGAACCTCTCATCACCTCCATTTCTAAAGTACTATAACCGAATAGTTACCTTAATAGGTGATAGTGTATAATAACACGAAAAGTACTATAAATTTTCTAGAGAACACTGCCCAAAGTACTATGAATATGTCCTCTACCTATCCCCACCCCCACAAATTAGTGAAAACATACTAAAATTTTTGGTTTCTCACTTCAGTGAAACTTTGAGAGACAGGGTCTCCCTCTATTGTTCAGACTGGAGTGCAGTGGTGTGATCCATCAGAGCTCACTGTAGTCTCAAACTCCTGGGCTTACGCAATCCTTCCACCTCAGCCTCTCAAATACCTGGGACTACAGATGTGTTCCACCATGCCTAGCTAATTTTTAAATTTTTTTGTAGAGACAGGGTCTTGCTATGTTGCCCAGGCTGGTCTCGAACTTCTGGCCTCCCAAACTGTTGAGATTAAAGGTGTGAGCCACCATGCTAGGCCTCAGTGAAACTATTTAAAAAATAATCCAACACCTTAGATTGTGTACTGCATTGTGTGTAAATTATATCAATTAAAAATGCATGATGGCAAGGTTAGAAAAGATCATCCAAACACAAATGAATTCAAAAATTTCTTTAGGAAGGCACAGCTCTCTCTTTTATTCAGTATTCTGTTATAGGATGTTTTCTTTTGTTATCAGTGATTCTCAGCCTTTCAAATTGAAAGAACAATTGAGAGGCTGTAATCTATAGACAGGGTTTTTGGAAGATATATGGACTCATTAAGTCATTCAGTAAATACATCTTGATATATGAGCAAGAGGCTTTTCCATCTCTTTTGCATTACCAGTTGAGTATTCTCTATTCAAAATCCTTGGGACCAAAAGTGTTTCAGATTTCGAAATTCTTTGGATTTTGAAATATTCTCACACACATAATGAAATACTTTGGGAATGGGACCCAAATCTAAACACAAAACTCATTTATGTTTCATATATACCTTATACACATAGGCTAAAGATAACTTTATACAATATTTTAAATAATTTTGGGCAGGAAACAAAGTCTGTATACATTGAACCATCAGAAAGCAAACGTTTCAACTATCTTGGCCACCATGTGGACAATTTGTGGCTGTCTGGCATCACCATCATGCTGTGCTTGGAAAAGATATATCACAACTGGAGGGCACTGGGGGAGGTCTTTTTTCCCTTGAGATCCCTGAATAAACTGTGTGCTGTATTCCTGCGTTTTGACTGCAACATGTTACATGAGGTCAGGTGTGAAATGTTCCACTTGGCATGTCATTTTAGCACTCGAGAAGTTTTGGATTTTAGAGCGTTTCAGATTTTGGATTTTTGAATTAGAGATGCTGAACTTGTATTTGTCAAGACTGATTATTAAACAATGAAATAATAGGAACTATAATCATCCAACCAAATGTTGTATGTCTAATATGTTTCAAAAGCAATGCATTATTACTTATCAGATATTATTTGTAATCCTTAAGATATGAATAAGTAATTCATAAAATAAGAAATACAAATGGCCAATGACCTGAAAAAAATGTTTAATCGTAATAATAATGATATTTATTAAAAACAATGACATGAGTTTTGTTTTACCTTTTTTTTCTATCAGATGAGAAAAGATTAGAGAGATTTAGCAGTATCGAATGTGAACTCTTAGCCCCAACAATTCTGTTTTCAAAAAATGTTCTGAGTTGAGCATAGTGGCATGTACCTGTAATCCCTGCTACTCAGGAGGCTGAGGTGGGAGGATCAGTTGAACTCAGGAGTTCAAGTCCAGCCTGAGCAACACAGTGAAACCGCATCTCGTTTAAAAAAAAAAAAAAAAAAAGTTATATATTGAAATTGTCACAAGTACACAAAGCTAGAAGTGCTTACAGAGAACAGCTTTGTGAAGGCTAGAACTTAAGATTTGTCTACCAGTTTTCAACACCAAAAATAGTGCTTGGCACACAGCAGGTAATCATTAAATATTTATTAAATGAATGAATGTTCACTGTAATACTATTAATTATAGTGAATATTTGGAAATCATCTAATAAATTATGATATATCAATACAATGAAAACTATATAGCTTTTAAAAAGGATAAGGCTGAGGCCGGACGCGATGACTCATGCCTGTAATCCCAGCACTTTGGGGGGCCAAGGCGGGTGAATCACAAGGTCAGGAGTTCGAGACCAGCCTGGCCATATGGTGAAACCCCGTCTCTACTAAAAATATAAAAATCAGACGGGCGTGGTGGCAGGGGCCTGTAGTCCCAGCTTCTCAGGAAGCTGAGGCAGGAGAATCACCTGAACCTGGGAGGTGGAGGTTGCAGTGAGCCGAGATCAGGTCACTGCACTCCAGCCTAAGCAACAGAGCAAGACTCCGTCTCAAAAAAATAAAAAACAAAAATAAAAGAATCAGACTGATCCACATACACAGCTGTCAAAGTATATTACAGAATCTTAGGTATAAAAATTAATTTATAAAATTAAACATAGTTTGATTTTATATTCAAAATATAGAGTATGATTCTATACTTTAGCTTAAATTATATCCACACATTGTATATGCACAGAGAAAAGTCTGAAAGAATGTATATCAAACTGCTAATGAGAGGGCTTTCACTTTTTGCTCTGTAACACTTCTGTATTATTTTGATTTATAAACACCACATATTACTCAAGTAAGAAAAGATTTCTAAAAAATAAAAAATAAAAAAAAAACAACTAAATGCATCTAGGAAAAAAACTCCTGAGAGGAGCATACAAAATGCTGGGATTATGACTGTAATCCCAGCACTTTGGGAGGCTGAGGCAGATGGATCACGAGGTCAGGAGTTCAAGACCAGCCTGGCCAGCATGGTGAAACACCATCTCTACTAAAAATACAAAAATTAGCCGGGCATGGTGGCATGCACCTATAATCCCAGCTACTTGGTAGGCTGAGGCAGGAGAATTGCTTGAACCCAGGAGGCAGAGGTTGCAGTGAGCTGAGATTAGCTGGGCGTGGTGGTACACACCTGTAATCCCAGCTACTCAGGAGGTTGATGCAGGAGAATCACTTGAACCCAGGAGATAGAGGTTGCAGTGAGCAGCCAGGTGCGGTGGCTCATGCCTGTAGTCCCAGCACTTTGGGAGGCTGAGACGGGTGGATCACGAGGTCAGGAGATTGAGACCATCCTGGCTAACACGGTGAAACTCTGTCTCTATTAAAATACAAAAAAAATTAGCCGGGCGTGGTGGCAGACGCCTGTAGTCCCAGCTACTCAGGAGGCTGAGGCAGAATGGCACGAACCCGGGAGGCGGAGCTTGCAGTGAGCTGAGATCGCACCACTGCACTCCAGACTGGGCGACAGAGCGAGACTCCATCTCAAAAAAAAAAAAAAAAGAAAAGGTTGCAGTGAGCCAAAATCATGCCACTGCACTCCAGCTTGGGTAAGAGTCAGACCTCGTCTTTAAAAAAAAAAAAAAAAAAAAGAATAAAACAAAATTATGTTATAAAGTAGAAACAGCAAGGTGAAACATACAGAAATATACTAGTAACAGGAGACTTTTACTTCTTAGACCGTCGCAATTCATGTAGACAAAAATAATGAGGCTACTTAACCTAGTCAATAAGCTACAATACTATGGGTGCATTCTGTACCCCGAAGTTAAAAAACAAAACTATTATCAAATGTCCATGCAACATTTATGAAAATTGAACACTAGGTTACAAAGAAAACATCAATAAATTCTAAGTAGTAGCAAAAATTTTAAAAAAATCCTTAATCATACTGCAATAAAACAAAATCAGAAAATAAAGTCATTCCACCTGGAAATTTTGAAACTCTGTTAAATAATTCTTGGTCAAGGAGGAAACAGATTTAAATTTATCTGTTAAATCCCTGTAATCCCAGCACTTTAGGAGGCTGAGGCAGGAGGATCACTTGAGGCCAGGAATTTGAGACCTGTCTGAGCAACACAGCAAGACCCCATCTCTACAGAAAAAAAAAAAAACTAAAAAGTAGCCAGGCGTGGTGGCATGCATCTGTAGTACTATCCACTTGGCAGGCTGAGGCAGGAGGATCACCTAAAGCTAGGAGGATGAGGTTGCAGTGCACTATATTACTCCAACATGAGTAACAAAGTGAGACCTGTCTCTTTAAAAATAAAAAATTAACAAAATAAATTTTCCTGTTTAAGCTCTGGCTTTGTATTCGTTAGGATAGCTCTTTGTTGTTTTAAAGGTTTTTGTTGTTGTTATTGTGGTTTTTTAGAGACACAGTCTCACTCAGGTACCCACACTGAAGTGCAGTGATATAATCATAGCTCACTGCAGCCTCGAATTCCTGGGCTCTGCCTCCCATGCAGGTAAGACTACAGGTGCATGCCACCACACCTGGCCAATTTTTCTATTTTTTGTAGAGACAGGGTCTCACTATGTTGGCCAGGCTGGTCTCAAGCTCCTGTCCTCAAGCCATCCTCCCACACTGGCCTCTCAAACTGTTGCGGTTACAGGCGTGAGTCACCACAACTGGACTGTTTTAAAGGTTTCTCTTTGAGAAATGAAAGTACTGCGTGCAGTTTAAGACAATGGTTCTGAGAGAAATCACTGTCTGAGAGAAATGTTTTATGAGAAACTCTTGGTGGATCAATGAGCTCTAACAGTTACAGAAAGGCATTTTTTTTTTTTTTTCCACTGGGACAGAGTCTTGCTCTGTCATGCAGGCTGGAGTGCAGTGGTTCGATCTCAGCTGGCTGCAACCTCGGCCTCCCCCCCAGGTTCAAGCAATTCTCCTGCCTCAGCCAGCAGAGTACCTGGGATTACAGGCACGGCCCACCACGCCCGGCTAATTTTTGTATTCTTAGTAGAGACAGGGTTTCACCATGTTGTCCAGTCTGGTCTCAAACTCTTGAACTCATGATCCGCCCGCCTCAGCCTCCCAAAGTGCTGGGATTACAGGCGTAAGCTGCTGCACCCGGGTCCAGAGTGGCATTTTTAACTACACTGTTCCTTTGTGCCAAGAAACAGACACCACATTATAGATGCCTCATCAGAAGCCACCAACATTTTCAGTCATCGGGAGCTACAATCAAACTGTACCCACACTCCATTTCCGCCACTAATATATTGCTGATGCCAAGTCCCAAAAATTATATCGTGTTATACACTAAATTTCAATATATCTAAAAGATAAGATTTTTAAAAATCACCATATCATACACATATACACATTTCAAATTTTTAGCAGTTTTAATGGAAAAATTTCTAAAATTTACTCATTTTTCTTAAAACATACTGAATATGAAACAATTTTAACTTGATAACCCAGAGTCAATATTACTGGAAGTGGGGTGATGCCATATCAAAAACCAAAAACGTGTGGCAATGACTGAGATGGGATGGCAGGTGGAGGCAGGGTGGGCCTGAGGAAGGTGATGATGAAAACTTACAGGAAAGTGGGGAAAATTTTATTGGAAGCTAGAGTGGTGAAAAACTTGGTAACATAGTCACCTATGGTAATGTGGAAAATAAGAAATATACCTAATGAGCTCAATGAGGAGATTTTAGGACAGAATTTTGAAGGTACTATTTGTCTTCTTCTAGCTGGCTATAGTTAAACAGAAATGGAAGAGAGATAGTATAAATTTTAAAAACTAATTTTCAAGGAATATTTTAAGAAAACATAAATAACCTAGGATTTTCTGGGTTTGAAAAATAAACATTTTTTTCATTCAATCCAGAAAGCAAGCCATTCTCAAATGAAGAAATGTATTCTGGGCAAAATATAAAATCCAGAATGAACCTTTAAAATATTTTATTAAGACTCAGGGAGATTTACACAGGTACTCTATAGACCCTATCAAATGGGAGGTGGGGTAAACTATTTAAAGATCTTAAGGGCATGCCTCACAGATACTCTACATTAAAGAGAGATTTCTAAGAAGCCTAAGGGTCTTGTTCCACAGTAGTCTCAGAGGGAGCTCAAGGTAGAGAGGCTTATCTTTTAGAAATTTGGGGGTGTCGGTCTGTCTAATGAAGTGAATTCATAAACTGACTCATAAGAAATTCACAGAGATTCAAAAGAAATTATATCAGCTTGGACTGAAAGGGACAGAAACAGAACAAAATGAAGGGAGGCTTTTGGACTTCCCAAACTTCTTTCTATAGGCAAGAAATAGGCCAAGAAAACTACTCAGCAATAAAAACAGGCTACTTTTATGCAGAAGCAAGGATGACTCAGCGAACGAAGAGCCCAGAAGGCAGAACCAAGAGCCTTAGGAAACAACCCCATAGGCAGAAAGACTTATCCCCAATCAAGGAAATAGCACCACGTGTCTGGTTGGATTCCAGATCAGTAACTCTACGAATCTCATTTTCCCCCTATTTGAATGGGAGGGTCTGTAGTGGTGATCCTATGTTTTTCCCACCACTGTATGTTGTGTATATGTGGGGCAGATAACTTATCTCTTTAGTAAAAGGTCTTCAAATCAAGAGGAATGACTCCCAAGGAGCTGGATGAAAGGAACTGCGACCAAGGAGCCTCAATCAAACATGGGCTTGATTTATTTCTTTAATTAAAAAAAAAATTTTAACAACACCTGCTAGAATGGGATGGACTTGATTTAGATAATGAGATCCTAGACTTAGAGTTGCTACTGTAATAGAATGTAAATTGGGAGTATTGATAGGTGTTGAATGTAATTTGCATATGTGAGGATTGTGAATGTTTTCTAAAGATGGCCATCCCAATACATCCCATCTCACATGCTCAGCTCACCGCATGATCAGACTGTTATTCCTCCCATCAAGAAGTGGGTCTTGAATCTGAGTACTCCCATGAATATGGAAGAAGTAATGATATAACTTCTGAAGTTAGGTCATGAAAAGCAATACACCTGGATCTTTGGGGATGCTTACTCTTGGATCCCAGCCACCATGCAGTTAGGAAATCTAAGTCACACAGACCACATGTAGATATATTTGAGCCCACAGCCCCAACCAAGGGCCCAGCTAATAGTCAGCCTCAGTCAGATCCGTGTGAGGAAGTCCCAGCCATCATCTGATTGTGACCATATCAGATATTCCAAGCAACAACGACTTTGCTGGGCCCCGTTAACCCACAACACTATTAAGAGACAATAATAAAATGATGGTTGTTGTCTTAGATACTAATTCTGATTTGTTACAAAGCAACAGATAACCAGAACCCAATCTGTTGCTGCTTTAATAAATTAAATCCTCATGGCCACAAAGGTATATACGACTGTTTGCCTATTTAGTAAGTGGTCCTAAACTACTGGGCTTCTACAAAAATATTTTAATAGTTCCTCCATTTCTTCCTTTTGTTGATTGCTCTCTCTTTTTAAGTGGCTCAACATCTGGCTTCTCATCTGTGACTTTATTTTGCCTGAGGATCTGAGGCAGGCTCTCCCTCACCTTGGTGACAATGCTTATTTCTAGGTACCTAGCTATACTGTTGCAGTAAGCCTTAAAAAGCAGTGTAATCAGGCCAGGCACGGTGGCTCACGCCTGTAATCCCAGCACTTTGGGAGGCCAAGGTGAGCAGATCACCTGAGGTCAGGAGTTTGAGACCACTGGGCAACATGGTGAAACCCCCTGTCTACTAAAAATACAAAAATTAGCCAGGCGTGGTGGCATGCGCCTGTAATCCCAGCTACCCAGGAGGCTGAGGCAGAAGAATCACTTGAACGCAGGAAGTGGAGGTTGTAGTGAGCCAAGATCGCACCACTGCGCTCCAGCCTGGGCAACAGAGTGAGACTCCATCTCAATTTAAAAAAAAAAAGAAAAGAAAAGAAAGGCCGTGTAATCATCATTACCACTAATGTCCATTGGGCATTAGCCCTACAATGCACTGTACCTTACATGCACTGATGTCATTCACTCTACAATGCAAACTCCTGAGGAGGTCTTAACATTATTTAAGATGGAGCAGGCAGGCCCCTTTTGGGGCGAGTAGGTGGGGGGGTGGAGAGGGAGAGTTATTGGGGGTTGGGCAAGCATATAAAAAAATAAAGGAAAATCCTGAGTTCCTTTAAGGGAAATTCCAGGCACCTGACCCTGAGATGTAAATAAGTAACTTGATAAAAAGAAGGTGACGGGAAGGTTAGAGATGTTTGGTTTCCCTACAGAGACTGAAGATAACATGTTAACATATGTCTCTGAGTTTTTCAAAAACCAGGAGCCCCACCTAGGACTCTCTGGGAACTGATCCACTGGCAGGTAGACCTCAGATACGGAAGAACTGAAGGCTGAACTCTGACCACCTTTCTTTGTTCTAAATTTCTTCCTGAGAGGCCTGGAGGGAGTCATCCCCAGGAAGCAGTTTAACATTCTTTTCCAATGATTCCAAATTTTTAAACAAAGCTTCTCTTCCTTAAGCACAAATCGGAAAAATTTTGACTCTACCTATGACCTATAAGCTGCTGCTTCAAGATATCCTGTCCTGTTAGGCCAAAACCACTGTGTAACCTCCATGCATTGACATAGGATTTTGTCTGTCACTTCTGCTTTCCTGAAATTTACCCCTGCCTTTAAAAACCCTTACCTGTAAGCTATCAAGGAGGTAAGGATTTAAGCATTAGCTGCCTGGTCCTCCTTCCTTGGTGCCCTGCAAATAAAAGCCTTTCTTTCTGCCACTGCAAAATGTCTGTGTGGATATCTGGTTTTACTGCTCCAGGCGAGTAAACCCCAGTTCAGTTTCATAACACTATTTTCATATTCACATGGAGATACTGAAAGACTTTACCCAAAGGTCAAACAGCTAGGAAGTGGAAGAGCTGGGTTTCAAACTTGACTTCAAAATCCCCCCTCTTTAAAATGACTACATGTATGGCTGCTTTTGATAAAAGGAACTGAGGTAGCAATCTCTTCTGGATAGAATCACTTAAAAATCTTTTTAGGTTTTTTTTTTGGCATTTAGAAAGAATTTCCTACATAAAAGAAAACATGTTCAGCAGGGAAAAAAATTAAAAGTAAATTCATGTAATTACTATTCTTACATAAAGATGTAGAGATAATTTTACAACCAGTATACCTGTACTCAGTTACTAATTATTCAGATTAGTTGCACCGGTGATTTGTGGCATTTCAATAACTATGGGAAAGCACATTGGGCTGAAAGGCTTCCTGGAAATAAAAATAAAAATAACTTATCCTATATCTAAACAAGCAATATAACTAAGATAAAACCTCAAAGAAAGAGAAAGAAAAGGCATAGCCTTTTCAGCACTGTTTCTTAAAAAGAGAAACATTCTCTGAAGATAATTCATCCAAGGACTAGCATAAAAAACACTGACATTCTTCCCCTGAACTGGGGTATAGATAGGGAGGTTGTGAAGAGAGTGAAAATCAAAAAGAAGTGAAATAATGAATACTAATGGTTACGGTTTACAGTCTATACATGACATTAAAATTCAGTTCATTTTGCACAACTTTTTAACTATGGTAAGAGAGAGCCAGCCAGCAGCTGAGCTTCATACATGTGATTTTAAGACACTATAGTCATTCCATAATTTAAAGGATCTAAAATGATATGATACTCACCATTAATTTGAAACTGTTGGGAAGAAGACAGGGCAACAAAGGTAAAATGTGCCACCACTTGTTACCTCTTAACAATGAGAAGATGATTTCACTTTAAATTTTAGTATGTTTGCCACCCCTCTCCCCAACTTCTAAGACTATCAAGAATATAGAATATGAACACTATTTCTTCTGGGGAGAAACAATCACTCTGGAGAATATCCACTAATTATGTACGAATAGAGCAAGGCTTTCAAGATTTTAAAATGCTTCCAAAATATCTGATCTATCTTTGTCAGACCACAATATGTTTCTTTGTTTCTTAGTTCTCTGTAACAAAAATGAAAAGCACTATTATGATTTAAAATAAATACTGGATTTGAGATCCTAGGAGATTACATTTCAACTGAAGTGGTGTTATTCACAAAAGAACTTCTGCAATCAAAGCTTTCTGAGCATAGTGGCATAAAGCACACCTAGTAGCTTTTATTATGTAGCACCAGCCTTCCCTAGATACAGAGCTATAAATAAATACCAGGGAATCCCAGGAATATCCAGAGTTATTTAATCAAGCAATCAGATATTTAATTTAATAAGAGATGTACACTTCAACTTTCATATCATACTTTTTATATCATCATCTCCATTCATCTACAATAGAATTCAAAAATAAAATACATCAGAATCATGTTGCAGTCTTTTTTTTAATACCACAATTTCTAAGAGGAGTGTATATGATTCACCTTACATTTCATTCCATTCAAAATCTCTAGATGTTTGTTTAGGCTTCTGGGAGTTACAAAATACATACAACATTCATGTAGCTTCTCCCCCAACCCCCAACTGGGGGTGGAAGAAGGAAGAGGGAAGGCACTGGAATTACCTGAGAATTATTTCTCTTCTCTTTCTATAGCAAATTCCAACATTCAGTGGGTACAGATTCAGGGAATGTCTTTTCCCCCATCTTCTCTGGTGAATTTTGCAACATGAAAGACAGATACTAGACCTAGACCAAAATGCTGGTGTTGGGACTTCAATGCTGTAGGGTTAAGAAAGATACATAGAGTTCAGAATTCTGATGTGTACATCTGCAGTTTAAATGTTCTATGATGTGTGTGGCCTAGAACAAGTTCCACAAAAAGTCTGCTGAATCAAACCCCTGTCTGAATCAGAACCAAAGCCAGCAAATACATCCAAAGCGTGTAACTAGAAATGGCTAGTGGACCATGTAGTGAGAAGAAGAACCGCCATCCTTTTGAAGGTCTTTGATTATGCTAGGTGGTTTTCACATTCATTTTCCTGGGCTCCATATTGTATGGTGTGATTTAAATGGCTTGAAGTCTGAAATGCCTTTAAAAGAGGAAAACTACTTTCATGCCAGAAAGTAGATTATTAGAAATATGAATCTAATTTCAGAATCCCAGGAGGGTTACAAAGATTAAGATATTGGTAGTCTTTTTCCTGGGTGAAAATTTGATGGAGAATAATGAGGGAACAGGTCTTAACAGGGATTAATGGAAAGAGAAAGGGCAAGCTAGGAACCCTGGAGGTAAACTTTACCAATCTTACATTTGAGGTGAGCAGAATTAATCTTGTATGTCAAACATGGTTTGACCTTTTTTATCTGGATGTAGTATGAAAATGGAGCAGTTTCTCATAAAAGAAAACTGAAAGTTGAAACAAGTTGATTCAAGAGTTGAAAACAAGATGGTTAGACTATAAGATGACATAAAGCTAGCATTATAAATTCTTATAAGCTCCTATACTTGACACGAAGCTAAAGCTAAGGTAGCTAAACATAACACAGAAACTACAGACATTTTGGGAATGTTATATTATAATTAATACGTATTGGCAACCACCCAAATTCAAGTCATTTGACTGTATTAGATATTAACTTGTACACATGCTACCAACAAGAAAACTTTAATTACATATTATTATTTATACCTAAAACATCTTACTACCTATTGTGCTAAGATTATATTCTTTAAGTACCTTAGATGTTTCCAAAGTCTCTAGCCATTCAATCTCATTTTCAGAACTGGTCAAGTCACCCAAGGAAAAGGAGTTAGAAGTTACAAGCTAACCCTCGAATTTTCCTCATCTAATACCCCAAACCTACTCCTTAAAGGCTCAAGGAGTAGACACAAACATTATAGAAAGCAAAAGTGAACAAGTTATAGGACTCTAAGTATAGTTTTATCTTTTTCACTTAGGGAAAAAGATAAGTCTTTAAGTGGCTCCAAGACATCACACTCCACTCTAGACTACTGTCAAAGGAAGGAAATCAGATATATCCAGCAATTCCTCAGCAAATGTGAGGTTTATTCCAACAAACCACCTGGTTCACTGCAGTATCTTTTAAAATATGGTTTGCTATGGACTAGCAAGCAAACACTTTATCAAGAGTCAACTATTCATGATGTGTTACTAGGTGACAATACACAATATGAAATGCATTTTAAAAAGACATTCTCCTGTAGCCATCTCTTAGAAGTATGGATCTGGTGTAAAATTTCCAAATAGAAAGCACAAGATGAACTTCACTCATCACTAGTTTGTGGTTTTTGTTTTTTTAGACAGGGTCTCACTCTGTGGCCCAGGCTGGAGTGCAGTGGTTCATCATGGCGCACTCTGCAGCCTCCAACTCCTGGGCTCCAGTGATTCTCCTGACTCAGGGTTCCGTGTAGCTGGTACCACAGGCACACACTATCATACCTGGCTATTTTTCTTATTTTTTGTAGCGACAAGGTCTCATTATATTGCCCAGGTTGGCCTTCAATTCCTGGCCTCAAGGGATCCTCTTGCCTTGGCCTCCCAAAGTACTGGGATTATAGGCATGAGCCACTCATCACTAGTTTGTATGTACAACCATTTATGCCAGCCTACTACCTATGTGTTTGTGTTTTCACTACAATCCCATCATTTCAGCGTGCTGAAAAGCAGTCATTGAGTTGTTTAATCAACTGAAGTCATACACTCATAGTCAGCAGCTACTTATTTGGGTAAGGACCCTATACCTATTGAATAAATAAGTCAGAACCTCCTGTACAAATTGAATACAGAAAAAAACCTGTTCTTGTTTCCTGACATTGTTACCACTTTCCTCAAGCACCAGGTATCAACTCAGTGCCTATCACGTACACAGCACCACGAGGTATTGTGAAGAAAATAACTAATTCTAGGCCAGGCACAGTGGCTCATGCCTGTAATCCCAGCACTTTGGGAGGCCGAGGCGGGTGGAACACCTGAGGTCAGGAGTTCGAGGCCAGCCTGACCAACATGGTGAAACCACGTCTCTACTAAAAATGCAAAAATTAGCTGGGTGTGGTGGCGCACCTGTAATCCCAGCTACTTAGGATGCTGAGGCAGGAGAATTGCTTGAACCCGAGGCAGAGGTTGCAGTGAGCCGAGATCATGCCACTGCACTCCAGCCTGGGCAACAGAGAGTGAGACTCCATTTCCAAAAAAAAAAAAAGAAAATAACTAATTCTCAGACAAGGTATATATGGCTGCTAAGAGGTTACAATCTAATTGGCAAGGCAGGATACAATAATAAAAATACACATATACTGGTTTATAACAATGCTTAAGTGCCAAATGAGAGGTAAATTCAATGAAATTGGCTGGCCACGGTGGCTTATGCCTATAATCCCAGCACTTTGGGAGGCTGGGGGAGGGAGGGGGGTGCAGATTACCTGAGGTCAGGAGTTCAAGACCAGCCTGGCCAACATGGTGAAACCCCATCTCTACTAAAAACACAAAAATTAGCTGGGCATGGTGGCACACACCTGTAATCCCAACTACTCTTGAGGCTGAGGCAGGAGAACTGCTTGAACCCGGGAGGCGGAGGTTGCAGTGAGCTGGGATCACGCTACTCCACTCCAGCTTGGGTGACAGAGAGAGATTCTGTCTCAAAAAACAATACAAACAAAAACTCAGTGAAATTTGTATAACCAAAAGAAACTGCATTTTCAATGAGAAAAAAATTACCGTGGGCGGGAGTGGCCAGAGAAGGCTTTGTGGAGATAGGACTTTAGCTGGGTTTAGAAGGACATGTTATTTTGTAAGATGCAAAGGCAGCAGATTTGTCTTTCAAATTATGTTTTGTTTAGCTTAATATGAAAATAATTTATATTACATTATTAAATGGATAGAAATTTACCCTTTAAGCATGAGATTGAAATATGGTCCTTGAAAAATCCTTCTCTTCCCATATATAAATTTTCTTTGCTATTTTGCTATTTGACACTGGGGATGTAAGGATTCATAAGAGAGAGTGGAAAAGCACAAATCTGGTAATTTGCATAAGACCAAGTGCTATGGGAAATAACCTAAATACCTAATATTCTACCAGTGATGGCATGTTTCCAGGACGATTAAATTTGGTGAGAAAACTGAAAAAGCAACACTTTTGTGCTTCAAAATAATTTATTTATTTATTTTTACTTATCTATTTATTTTGAGACATTGTCTTGCTCTGTCGCCCAGGCTGGAGTGAAGTGGCACAATCTAGGCTCAATGCAACCTCCACCTGCTGGGTTCAAGCGATTCTCCTGCCTCAGTCTCCCGAGTAGCTGGGATTACAGGTGCCTGCCACCACGCCCTGCTAATTTTTGTATTTTTGGTAGAGACAGGGTTTTGCCATGTTGACCAGTCTGGTCTCGAACTCCTGACCTCAGGTGATCTGCCCGCCTCCGCCTCCCAAAGTGCTGGGATTATAGGAACGAGCCACAGCACCCAGCCGTGCTTGAAAATAATTTAATCCCAACAAATCTGTAAATTAGTAACTTATATCCCAGTTCTTCCAATGAGAAAACTGAGGCACACAGAGCTAAGAATGAGCACAGCCAGGATTTAAAATCAAATATATCTGATTCTCAACCCATCTCTTTTTACTATGTAACTAATTTTAGGTAACAAAAACAGTTAACTTCTCACTCTATGTTGATGTGTTCAAGTATAACACAAGAAAGAGGATAAAGACATTAAAAAAACAAACTAGCCAGAATTCCACAAACAGCTAGCCAGAACTACATTAACTAAACTGGATGACATCTCTGGACATCAATCTCACATATAATGAAATGATCTCCACAGCAAATCGGTCCATTACGTATTACCCTATTCTTGAAATTTTGTTGCACAGCATAATAACTTTTTTTTTTCACACAGTGCTTGTTCACTCCCTATTCTATGGAGAATCTTCATCTCAAATTGGTAAGCAACACCTTGTAGGCAAGGATATGTTATTCTTTAGAATCTCTAAAGCACACATACATTCCCATAGTATATATTCAGTAAACACCTATTAAGAGTTGCTGAGCAATACTCCTTTGATTTCCATAAAAATCTCCTTTCCAAAAGGACTTTCTTCATTTCTACTACGACATTGACAACTGACACTAAATTAAAACAAGTAGCTATATGTACATAATAATGTTTTTCTTGCAAATTAAACCAAGATGAAAATTGTGGTCCTTGTAAGGGTCTTACTACAGATACAAGTTACAGATGAAGTGAGTGAGCCTTTATTTCCATGAAATGAGCCAGCAGGAGAATTTTATATAAACACTAAAAGTGAAAAACTTGCAATTCTGGACTATGTGCCAACACACAAAAGAAGCTCATTTCAATCTGTCAGATAAATGCCTACTCAACAAGCATGACTTCCTGGAATATATTTGGCTATTTTATATTCTGTTTCCTTAATCTGCCACTAACTGTGACAATCTCAGAATGTTTTTGAACTTTAGGATATATTTCTATTATGCACATTTTTTAAAACTCTAAAATGTTTTTTAAAGATGCATGTTTGACTAATTTCTGCATACCACAGGCAAGTTCATTAACTTAAGTGGTAGGGGGCAGCAGGAGGGGAGACAGGGAGACAACAGAAGCAGGGAAAGAGAAAGGAGAAAGAAAGTTGTAGCTTTGGTAAATACCACCACTAACCTTGTTGCAGAGACACCAAGGTTATTAGAAAAGTGATGGCAGTAGCACCGCCAGGTTTGGCTGGAGCAGCCACCATTACCATTTGCTTCGCCGACTGTGTAATATATGTGGAAATGTGGGAGATTCTCGTGCTAGATCATGAAACTGCATCTGCATGCTAAATATCTAGAGACAGGAAAAGCCCTGGAAAAGGAAAAGAAGAGCAATCCCTGTGCTATGTGGAAGCGTAAAATCATTGACCAACAGCAAGATTCTCCTTGAACAGCTCTATCAAGCAAGTAAAAGACACATACCAGGAATTGGTTGACTGGTGCTTTAAAATCATTCTCCATGTGCGTTTTGCTACTCACTCCAACAAGGGCATTATATAGAGCTGAGAACACATCAGCATTTAGGAATTTCCCAAAATACTCTTGGTAGGAGGGATTCCCCACACCCAAGCCCATGAAAAGGCAAAGCTGCACTGCAACTTACTTCAGCCAGAGAGGTAGAGTGCACAGCCAGCCCTCACTCACACACCCACGCACACGTAGCGACAGGCTTTCCCTAGCATCCTGTACTGAAAATGAGGAGATTGTTCCCTTGACTCCCTGCACAGTGCCACATTAACATTTTCAGAAGCTACTGGATACACGGAAGGCTTTTCCTGACAAACAAGGACATCCAGAGATCTAATCCCTGCTGACAACTGCTTTGCGGGACTTTCTGTCCTTTTTGGACATGCCTACTTAAATCTATTCTTTAACCTCTTCTGCAACCAAATGTAGCTAATTAAAAATTGTACTTACCTTCAACAAAATGGGAAAACTACTCACAGCTACAAGGTGGCTTGATTTTAAGTAAATGAATCACATTTATATTAGCTTTAAAAACCACAATTACTATTTGCATAAGAGACATGCTTCTAAGAGATCTATTAAAACAGAGCAACATTTTCCAAATGTGACAGTATTAATTTGATAGGATCTGAAAAAACAAAGCCTTTGTACTTCCCTTTTAGTCAAATTCAAAGTAATCTCTCTCTGAATTACACACTTTTTTTTTTTTTTTTTTTTTTGAGACGGAGTCTCGCTCTGCCGCCCAGGCTGGAGTGCAGTGGCCGGATCTCAGCTCACTGCAGGCTCCGCCTCCCGGGTTCACGCAATTCTCCTGCCTCAGCCTCCCCAGTAGCTGGGACTACAGGCGCCCGCCACCTCGCCCGGCTAGTTTTTTGTATTTTTTAGTAGAGACGGGGTTTCACCGTGTCAGCCAGGATGGGCTCGATCTCCTGACCTCGTGATCCGCCCGCCTCGGCCTCCCAAAGTGCTGGGATTACACACTTTTTATATTGTTCTCAAGAGGGACCAGAAGAAAATCTTTTGGAAAATGTCATCGCCTGAGAGATCCAGGTAAGTGGGCACTCATCTTTGCACTACAACATGAGGTTAATTAAGCAAGGAGCTACACCATCTAACAGTGCCTGGCTTTCCCCCTGGCTTCACTTGGATCAAGCAGCATGGTTAATTACGTGGAACAGCCAAAAAGGTACAGTAATTGGATATTGACTTTTAGGGGCTGGTAATTTCTACAGTGCCTATGGCTCTAGACTTCCTAATAAGCTTTTCCTTAATCTGCTTCTGAAACTAAAGAGTCAAGAACAAAGTAAAATAATTTTTAAAAAAGAAATAAAGAAACAAGCAACATCCTCCCCACCCCCCAACATTTGGAGCTAATGATGGGGAAAATCCTTCCTACAGGCATTTGATTTTAGGGACTTGTCACATTTTCTTTCCCAACTCCACTCCACCCCACTCTATGCGTTTTTCTTGGCATGATCTCTCTTCTTCCTTTGAGAAAATAAACTGCAATTGCTCTACATTAACACTTCAGATACAACAGCTCCCCCCAGCAAAATCCTCCCTTCATCCTAGAAGGTTTAACTTGACATGTTTTTTTCCTCAGAAGAAAACAGGCTAGAAATCCCAACACTGTTCCACTAAGTAAACTCTCCTAGGACGAGAGGATTCACATGGCATATGCAAAGCCTCCTAGATGCCGAAGAGTTGAATGAGTGGCATGTGGCAGTTCCATACCTGAGTCCAAAACACATCCCTTCAAAGAGCCACCAGTGTGATATCCTCAATAATATTCTAAAATGAATAGCATCACACTGTTTTGGACATGAAGGTGATGGTTCTGAAAGCATAGGAAGGAATGTAAAACATAATCCATTTCAAAATATCTGGAGGCTCTACATAAAATGTAACTAGTTGGTATACCCATGCCAGATGATAAAATCTAATTTGAAAAGTCTACACATTGACATTCTCTAGCCAAGGGGGAGCACATGCAATGTGGTGGTTTCATTCAAACTATTCAATGAAGTACTTAGGATGAATATTGATTATGCTTAAAGTGCATTCCACAAATACTTCAAACCAATTGAGTTATTTCCTTTTTCCATGGCCGGAAACTCCCTACGCACTTTCCTATAGGAAGCTTAAATACAAGCTCTCAGCCAGGCGCGGTGGCTCATACCTGTAATCCCAGCACTTTGTGAGGCTGAGGCAGGCGGATCGCAAGGCCAGGAAAGCAAGACCATCCTGGCTAACATGGTGAAACCCTGTCTCTACCACAAAATACAAAAAATTACCTGGGCGTGGTGTCGCACGCCTGTAGTCTCAACTACTCAGGAGGCTTAGGCAGGAGAATGGCGTGAACCTGGGAGGCGGAGGTTGCAGTGAGACAAGATGGCGCCACCACTGCACTCCAGCCCGGGCGACAGAGCGAGACTCCATCTTAAAAAATATATATATATATACATACTCTCATATTTAAGCCTCAACTGATTCTGCAAATTGCTCAGGTTTGCCTTAGGTTCAGTGAAAGACATTACCAGTCACAAATATTTCCAAACTCCTTCTTTTGCAGGATGTTGGCTCACAGTAAGACAGCTGCACTAGAGTCAAAATAACTTCTGCAGCTACTGGCTTTGTTGGACAAGATACGAACAATCCATAAGCCCTATATGCAAGGAACTTAGAAACTAATGAGAGGAACTAGACACACATCCCTATAAAGTTAAATAAGCAAACAAAAGTTAAAATGAGTTCTACATAAGAGGCAGAAATTCAGTTTGATTTTTAAGGATTACAGGCTGGGTAAAGTGGCTCACGCCTGTAATCCCAACACTTTGGGAGGCAGGCGGGCAGCCTGAGGTCAGGAGTTTGAGACTAGACTGGCCAACATGGCGAAATCCCGTCTCTACTGAAAATACAAAAATTAGCTAGGCATGGTGGCAGGCGCCTGTAATCCCAGCTACTCGGGAGGCTGAGGCATGAGAATCGCTTGAACCCAGGAGGCAGAGGTTGCAGTGCGCCGAGATTGCACCACTGCACCCCAGCCCAGGTGACAAGAGCAAAACTCCATCTCCAAAAACAACAACAACAACAACAAAACAGATTCACGATTTTAAGGATTATGTACAAGTTAGAAAAATGGAAAAGAACAAGAGAGTATTTGAAAAAGCACAGAGTGAAGAAATACACACATAGCATGAGGGTACGAAAGTACTGGGCACTCTACAAGTAAAAATGGACAAGCTTAAGTATCACTCTACCTCTACAAGTACTCCACAAAGGAGTTTTGGGGCAGACTAAGGAAGAATATGGCACATTCTTTTGTATTGCCAATTGCTGTGTTACTCTCATCTGAATGTGTGGTCATGGTATTTTTTGTGGAATCAGCAATGGTGAAGGAGAGCTCTAGGGCAGGGTATAGAGACTCATGATCTGGGGACTGTGGGGAGGAGTCTGCAGTGTCCTGGTAGCATTCGTTGGTTTCTTTCGTGAAAGTGACCCCAAACATCTGATGAAGATGAAAAGGCGTTTCCCCTTGTTGCAGCCTATTCATGGCCACAAGTCAGTGTCCTTGTTCTGTCAGAATTGACTATTTGGATCTTCCAGAGAGATCCTGTCACTAAAATGGATTCCAAGATCATTATTCCTTTGGCCAAGTCAAAAAGACCTTAAATATAATGCAGCAACCAAAGGAAGAGGAAAAAAAGAGAAATGACATAAAAGTAGGTTCCTATTTTTCTGAAGTACTATTTGGGAACTAAGCACCCTGTCACTCTCATTCTTCACCTAGAAATTAGCTCAGGCTAAGCTCTCATATTTAAGCCTCAACCGATTCTCAGGAAAACAAAACATCTGTTTAAGTTTTACAGATGCACATGACCATCTATTTCTAAAAACAACCATAAATACTCAAACTCCCAAAGGCTTGTTTTAACCAAACATTGAATAAATGAATGATACTTCAAATACTGTATACTCTGTGTATTTTTGGTTTTGTGGAATCTTTACCACCTATAACCTGACTAGGACTTAAGAGATGACTTTAACTCTACAATGATTCATTTAAAATTAATAAATCTAAGATACTGAGTAAGCTGTAGGAGAAAGCAAAGTGTCAGAGGCAAAGTTAAGCCATGGGGAAAAATTCTGAAAGCTTGCAGCCCAGGTTAAGAGTATGATGATTAGTTTATACATCTAAACAAAGATGTCCTATTGGCTCCAAATAGCCTCAGCCAACAATTTTTTATCTCCAAACTCTGCCCGACAAATTCAATTCACCAGAATTATCCTGATTACCAATAACAACACACCAGATTCTACATCAAATATTTTCCTACCTAAATTTCCTCCATAGTTCCATCCTCTTTCTCCCCACTCCAGTGTTCCAATTCTTTAAAAAAAAAATTTTTAATTTTCTGAGTGTTCCAATTCTTAAAATTCCATTAAGAAGGCAAATACCCCCAAATAAATGAATAAAATATTAATTAAATTATTGTCTCTACATGTCAGTCAGACCAATTAAATAGGTATCACAATGTCACCAAATTAAAACACCATTCAGTGTTTCATTATATTTGTGTTATATTTGCAGAATGATTTTAATTCTTTAAGAGTCCTTTCCCATCTAAAACTTCATTTAACTATCACAAATAAGCCTGTGAGTGTAAAGAAGACACTAACATTGGAGAAAACCAGAGATGCAGTGACATGGTAAGATCCAGACATCACTCTTCCAAGTCTTTCCTTGCTAGATCTTTCCAGATGATGGGAAGGTTGGGAGGGGGCAGCAGGAGAGAAGCTCTGAGTGATTTCATCTAAATCAAGGAGCCCTGATATTCCTGCTATGGTAAGAGGTTATGGCAAATTTGTTTTAACAAATGATGACAACAGTATCTCTCTTCCAAATTCACCCAACACACGCACACACACACACTTAGCCAAAGAATACTTTAAAACATTAAAATAACCGGCAGACTTAATTTTCCATTTCATCCTTCCACAGCTGTTTTTTTAAAATCCTTTTGAGAAATAATTTACATACCATAAAATTCACCCTTTTAAAATGTACAATTAAGTGGTTTTTAGTATACAGTTACGTAACCATCACCACTATCTAATTCCAGTAATATCATCACCCTAAAAAGAAACTTCATACCCATAAGTAGTCACTCTCCATTATCCTCTACCCAGGCCCTGGCAACCACTAATCTACTTTTTCTCTATGGATTTGCCTATTCTGCACATTTCAAACAAATGGAATCAGGTATTATGTGGTCTTCTGTGACTGGCTTATCATTTACCATAATATTTTCAAGGTTCATCTGGGTTATAGTATGTCTCAGTATTTCATTCCTTTCTAGGCTGAATAATATTCCATTGTATGGATATACCACATTCTGTTTATCCATTCATCAGATGACAGATATTAGGGTTATTTCACTTTTTGGCTATTGTGACTAATGCTGCTATGAATATATGTACAGGTTTTTGTGTAGATATGTGCTTTTATTTCTATTGGGTATATACATATTTACAAGTAGAATTGCTAGGTTCTATGGGAAATATACGTTCAACATTTTGAGAAGTAAACTATTTTCCTAAGTGGCTGTGTACCATTTTACAATCCCAACAGCAATGAATGAAGGTTCTAATTTCCTCATATCCTCACTAACACTTGCTATTTTCTGTCTCATTATTCTGGCCATACAGTGTGTATAAAGTGGTATTTCATTGTGGTTTTCATTTGTATTTCTATAATGACTAATGATGTTGAGCATCTTCATGTGCTAATTGGCAGTTTGTACATCTCCTTATAGAAATGTCATTTCAAATCACCCCGTTTCTGTTGGGATTTTTGTCCCTTGTATTATTGGATTGTGAGAGGTTTTTTAAAAAAAATTCTGGATGCAAGTCCTCTAACAAATAAATGATCTGCAAATATCTTCTCCCATTTCGTGGATTGTTTTTTAACTTCCTTAATGGTATCATTTTGCAGCACAGAAGTTTTCAATTTTGATGAAGTCTATTTTCTGCCACTTGTGCCTCTAGTGTTATACCTAAAAGATCATTTGACGAGTCCAAGACCAAGACCATGAAGGTTTATACCTGTTGTCTTCAGAGTTTTATTGCTGTAACTCTTACATTTAGGCCTTTCCCAAAGTGCTGTGAAAATATACTTCTGAGGCCAGGCTCATGCCTGTAATCCCAGAACTTTGGGAAGCCGAGGTGGGGGTATCACAAAGTCAAGAGATTGAGATCTACCTGGCCAGTATGGTGAAACCCCGTCTCTACTATAAATACAAAAATTAGCTGGGTGTGGTGGCGTGTGCCTGTAGTCCCAGCTACTTGGGAGGCTGAGGCAGGACAATCACTTGAACCCAGGAGGCAGAGGTTGCAATGAGCCAAGATCATGCCACAGCACTCCAACCTGGCAACAGAGTGAGACTCCATCTAAAAAAGAAAAGAAAAGAAAAAGGAAAACAAAATAAAAGGAAAAGAAAGGAAAAGAAAAGAGAAAAGAAAAGAAGAAAAGATACTTCTGAATTCTCGATTCTATTCCATAGTCCATCCTTATGCAGGCTCTCCACTGTTTTCATTACTGTTGCTTTGCAGCCAGTTTTTTTCCCCACTGAATTTTTTTTTTTCCGGTTTTCCAGTATTTATCATATACCGAAAAATCCTTTGTTGCTTAGTACATTATTTCAATGTGTACTTGGTCAGGATAGTGATTTTTTATATTAACAGTCAAAATCTAGTTTGACCAGTTAGTCCAATATTCAATTGTTCTCATTATTTCCATGCACGATATTTTTTAATGCCTGTGGGGCATTTTAATTATAACTATTGGTTTATTACGAAACAAGGACAGTGTTCTTGCTAGCATGAATCAATTAAGTTATCAACATGATTATGCTTCCACTTTATATTCTTTGGTGCTCTACCCCGTGCCTCCCAACCTCCCCCCGTTCCCCCTACCATTCCCAGCCTCTGTAACTACCATTCTACTATCTTCATGAGATCTACTTTTTAAGCTCCCACATATGAATGAGAACATGTGATATTTCTATCCGGGCTTAGTTTATTTCACTTAAGATTATGGGTTCCAGTTCCATCCATGTTGCTGCAAATGACAGGATTTCATTCCTTTTTAAGGCTGAGTAATATCCCATTGTGTATATATACCACATTTTCTATATCCTTTCATCCACTGATGGGCACTTAGGTTGATTCCATATCTTGGTTATTATCAATATTGCTGCATTAAACATAGGAGTGCAGATAACCCTTAAAAATATTGATTTTCTTTCTTTTGCCTATATACCCAGTAGTGAAATTGCTGGATCATATAGTAACTCTATTTTTAGTTTTTTGAGGAAATTCCATATTGTTCTCCATAGTGGCTGTAGTAATCTACATTCCTAACAACAGTTTATGAGGGTTCCCTTTTCTAGACATACTCATCAACATCTGTTACTGTCATTTTTAATACAAAACATTTTAACTAGGATGAAATGATACCTCATGGTGGTTTTGATTTGCATTTCTCTAATTATTAGTGATGCTGAGCATTTTTCATACACCTATTTGGCCATTTGCATGTCTTCATGTGTTTGAATCTTTTGCTCACTGTATAGATTATTTGTTATTCTGCTCTTGGGTTGTTTGAGCTCTTATATATTCTGGTTATTAATGCCTTGTCAGATGCACATATTTACTCCCATTCTCTGTGTTGTCTCCTTACTGGGTTGACTGTTTCCTTTGCTGTGCAGAAGCTTTTTAACTTGATGTAATTCCATATCTATTTTTGCTTTTGGTTGCCTGTGCTTTTGAGGTCTAACCCAAAAAATCTTTGCCTAGACCAATGTCCTGGAGGGTTCCCCCAGTATTTCATTTTGGTAGTTTCACAGTTCCAGGTGTTAGATTTAAAGCTTTAATACATTTTGATGTGAATTTTGTGAATGTAGAGAGATAGGGGTCTAGTTTCATTCTTCTGCATATGGTTATCTAGTTTTCACAGTACCATTTATTGGAAAGACTGTCCTTTCCCCATTGTATGTTCTGGTGCCTTTGTCAAAGATCAATTGGCTGTAAATGCATGGATTGATATCTGGATTCTCTATTCTGTTCCATTGGTCTATGTGTCTGCTTTTATGCCAGTATCACGCTATTCACTTACTGTAGTGTTGATGTCAGGTAGTGTCTCCAGCTTCGCTCTTTTTGCTCAGGATTGCTTTGACTATTCAAGGTCTTTTGTAATTCCATATAAATTTTAGAATTTTTTTCCCTATTTCTATGAAGAATATCATTGGTATTTTGATAGGTATTGCACTGAATCTGTAAACTACATCAAGTAGTACTGTCATTTGAAAAATATTAATTCTTCCAATTCATTAGCATGGAATATCTTTCTGCTTTTTTGTATCCTCTTCAGTTTCTTTCATCAGAGTTTTATAGTTTTCCTTGATCTTTTACTTATTTAGTTAGATTAACTCCTAGATATTTTGTAGCTATTATAAGGGGGATTGCTTTCTTGATTTATTTTTCAGATTGTTTGCTGTTGACATATATAAATGCTACTGATTTTTGTATGTTGATTTTGTATCCTGCAATTGTCCTAAACTCATTTATCAGTGTTAACAATTTTTTTTGTGGAGTCTTTAGGTTTCTCTAGGTATGAGATCATGTCATCTGTGAACAAGGCTAATCTGACTTCTTTCTTTCCAATATGGATGGCCTTTATTTCTTTCTCTTGCCTAATTGCTCTGGCCAGAACTTCTAGTATTATGCTAAATAACAGTGGTAAAAGTAGCCATCCTTGTCTTCTTCCAGTCCTAAGATAAAAGAATGTCAATTTCTCCCCATACAGTATGATGTTAGCTATGAATTTGTCATTTATGGCCTTTATTATTTTGAGGTGTGCTCCTTCTATACCCATTTTGATGAGGGCTTTTATCATAAAGGGGTGCTGAATTTTATCAAATGATTTTTCAGCATCTGTTGAAACAATGATGTGGTTTTTGTTAACTTTGTTAATGTGATATATCATGTTTATTGATTTGCATGTGTTGAATCATCCTCTTATATCACTGGAATGAATTTCACTTGATCATGGTGAATGATCTTTTTAACGTGTTGTTGAATTTGGTTTCCTGGTGTTTTGTTGAGGATTTCTGCATCTATGTTCATCAATAATATTGGCCTGTACTTTTCTTCTTTTCTTGGGTCCTTTTCTGGTTTTGGTATCAGGGTAATCCTGGCCTCACAGAATAAGATTGGAAGTATTATCTCCTCTTCAGTTTTTTTTTTTTTTTTTTTTTTTTAAGAGATAGGGTCTCACTCATGTTGCCCAGGTTGGAGTACAGTGGTACAATCATAGCTCACTGCAGCTTCAAACTCCTGGTCTCAAGTGATCCTCTCACCTCAGCCTCCCACATAACTGGGGCTACAGGTACATGCCACCGAACACAACTATTTCTTAAAACTGTTTTTGTAGAGACAGGGTCTCACTATGTTGCCCAGGCTGGTCTCAAATTCCGAGTGTCAGGGGATCCTCCCACCTCAGCCTCCCAAAGTGCTGGGATTACAGGTATGAGTCACTGCACCTGGCCCCATTTTATTACAGCTTCAATTTCATTACTCATGATTGGTTTGTTGAGGTTTTATATTTCTTCATGGTTCAATCTTAGTAGGTTATATGGTATCCAGGAATTCATCCATTTCTTCTAGATTTTCCATTTTGGTGGTGTATAGTTCTTCAAAACAGTCTCTAACCATTCTTTGTATGTCTGAGGTTTCGGTTATTATTCCTCCTTTATCAATTTTTGTTTTATTTGGATCTTCTCTCCTTTGTAGACTAGCTAAAGATTTGCTGATACTGGTTATCTTTTTAAAAACCCAACTTCTTGTTTCATTGATCTTCTGTGGAGATTTTTTGGTCTCAATTTCATTTATTTCTACTTTGATCTTTATTTCTTTCCTACTACTAATTTTGGGTTTGGTTTGGTCTTCCATTTCTATTTCTTTGAGGTGCATTGTTAGGCTGTTTACTTAAATTCTAATTTTCTTTTTTGATAGAAGTGTTTATTGTCATAAATTTCCCTCTTAGTAATGCTTTTACTGTATCCCATAGATTTTGGTATGTTGTATTTTCCATTTTCATTTGTTTCAGGAAATTTTTAAATTTTCCTCTTAATTTTTTCATTGGCCCACTGGTCATTCAGGAGCATGATGTTTAATTTCCATGTGTTTGTGTATTTTCCAGGGTCCTTCTGTTATTGATTTCTAGTTTTATTCCAGTGTGGTCAGAAAAGATACTTGATACTATTTCTGTTTTTTAAAAATGTCTTCAGACTTGTTTTGTGGCCTATGGGATACTGTATTCTAGAAAATGTTTGATGTGCTAATGAAAAGAATGTGTATTCTGCAGCAATTGGGTGAATGTTCTGTAAATATCAAGTCTATTAGATCTAGTGTGTAGTTTAACTCAGATGTTTCTTGATTTTTCTGTCTGGACAATCTGCCCATTACTGAGACTGTGGTGTTAAAGCGCCCTACTATAGTTGTGTTGTAGTCTGCATTTCCCTTTAGATCTACTAACATCGGCTTTATACACTTAAGTGCTCCAGTATTGGGTGCATAGATATTTATAATATAATTTGTATATCTTCTTGCTGGATTGATCTATTTATCTTATATGGTGCCTTTCTTGGTTTCTTTTTACAGTCTTAGATTGGTAGTCTATATTATTCAATGTAAGTATAGCTACTCCGACTCTTTTTTGGTTTCCAGTTGCATGGAATGTCTTGTTCCACCCTTCACTTTCAGCTTATGTGTTTCTTTATTAGTGAGGTGGGTTTCCCGAAGACAGCATAGAGTTGGGTTTTGTTTCTTTGTCCATTCAGCCACTCTATGCCTTTTAACTGGAGAACTGACAATACTACTTTCAGTGTTATTATTAATAAGTAAGGACTCAAGACTGCCATTTTGTGGCTTATTTTCTGATTGTTTTGAACCACTTTTCTTCCTTTCTCTCTGTCTTCCTTTGTGGTTAAGTGACTTTCCCTAGTAATTTGTTTTTAATTTGTTGCATTTTTAGTGAATCTATTATAGGTTTTTGTACTCTGGTTACCATGAGGCTTACAGAAAACATCTTAGAGATATAACACGTTATTTTAAAGAGATGAGAACTTAGATCAAAAATACACAAACAAAGGTAAAACAAAAAAACAAAAAAAAATTCTATGCTTTAACTCCATCTCCTCCATATTTTGACTCAATTTACATTTTTAATATTACCTCCATTACCTATCTCTTAACAGGTCGCTGTAGTTATTATTGTTTTTGACAGACGTGATTTTGGGCTTTATATTAGAGTTATAAGTGTACTGCACACCACAATTGCAGTAATAGAGTATTCTGTATTTGCCTGTGTACTTAATTTTACCAGTGGATTTTATACGTTGAAAACGCTTCTTTTAGCACGTTACTGGTTTGTTGGTTTGTTTGTTTTTCTTTCAGATTGAAGAATTCCCTTTAGCATTTCTTGTAAGATGGGTCTGGTGGTGGTGAATTCTCTCAGCTTTTATTTGTCTGGGAAATGCTTTGTTGTACCTCAGTTTTTGAAGGATAATTTTGCAAAATATTCTTGGGTGGCAATTTTTTCCTTGAGAATTCTGAAAATGTCATTACACTCCCTCTTGGCCTGTATGGCTTCCACTGAGAAGTCTGTTGCCAGACTAATTGGAGTTCCTTTATATGTTACCTGCTGCTTTTCCTTGCTGCTTTTAGGATCTTCTTTTTGTTCTTAACTTTTGAGAGTTTATTATATGCCTTGAGATGGTTTTATTTGGGTTTAATCTGTTTGGCACAGACTTTCCTGTAACTGGATAGTTCTATCTTTTTCAAGTTTTAAAAAGTTACCTGCTATTATTTCCTTGAATAAGCTTTCTATCTTTCCTCTTGCTCAGCTCCTTCTTGAACACTAATAAGTCTTAAATTTGGCCTTTCGAGGTAATTTTCTGTATCTTATACAGTCTGTTCCTTTTCATTCTTTTTTCTGCACTGACTGTATATTTTCAAATAGCCCATCTTCAAGTTCACTAATTATTTTCTCTGCTTGGTCCATTCTGCCACTGAGAGCCTCCATACAGTTTTTCAGTTAAGCAAATGTCTTTTTTGTTTCCAAGATTTCTGTGGGGTTTTAAAAATTATTTCAATCTCTTTGTTAAATTTCTCTGATAAATTTCTGAACTACTTTTCTTTGTTATTTTGGAGATTGCTCAGTTTCCTTAAAACTGCTATTTTGTGCCAGGTATGGTGGCTCATGCCTGTAATCCCAGCAATTTGAAAGGCTAAGGTAGGAGGAACACTTGAGCCAGGAATTCAAGACCAGCCTGGCCAACATGGTGTGACCATCTCTACAAAAAACTCAAAAATTAGCCAGGTGTTGTGGCATGTTCCTGTAGTCCCATCTACTAAGGGAGCTGAGGTGACAGGATTCCCTGAGCCTGGGAGGTTGAGGCTACAGTGAGCCATGGTTGTGCCACTGCACTCCAGCCTAGGCGACAAGGCGAGACCGTGTCTCAAAACAAACAAACAAACAACAACAACAACAACAAAAACCCCTGCTATTTTGAATTCTTAGAAAGCTCATAAACTGCCATCTTGTTAGGGCCAGTCACTGAATTTTTGCTTTGTCCTTTTGGGAAGGTCACGATTCCCTGTTGTTTCTTATGGGTATACCTTCTATGTCTTTGCATTGAAGGATCTGTTATTCTGGTTTTCTCTATCTGGCTTGTTTTTATTTTGTTTTGAGACAGAGTCTCACTCTGTCACCCAGGCTGGAGTGCAGTGGCACGATCTCAGCTCATTGCAACCTCCACCTCCCAGGTTCAAGCAATTCTTGTGCCTCAGGCTCCTGAGTAGCTGGGATTACAGGTGTGCACCACCATGCCCAGCTAATTTTTGTGTTTTTAGTAAAGACGGAGTTTTGCCATGCTGGCCAGGCTGATCTTGAACTGCTGGCCTCAAGCAATCTGCCTACCTCGACCTCTCAAAGTTCTGGGATTGCAGGCGTGAGCCACTGCACCCAGCCTTGCTTTGATTTTTATTAGATGTATCTGCTTAGTGAATCAATATTGCTAAGTCACTGCCTCCTTTTGAGCTCTAGGAGGTCCCAAAGGGATTGTCCCAGCAGTGTGTCAAGGCTAGCTAGGAGTTCGTGCCCATGGGACTTGGGGAACCTAACCCCTACAGCATGGTGCTGCTCAACAGCCACTGTGATTTGGCATTTTCTTTGACTGAGTAACAGCAGTTTTCAGGGCTGAGGATGGTAGTCCCACCTCCCCACTTTGTCTCTGCCTGTCCTCAGGCATTTTCTCCCTTCAGGCAGTCACTGTGCTTCCCACAGGTTAAGGCAAGGACAAGTCTCCCAACAGGGAACCCAAGATGGTGGGGAAGTTCGCTGACTACCTCACTGTTTCCAGTGTAGAAGCCATGAGTTGGAAGGATATTTTACAAACTCTTGGTCCTGGGTAGAATGGGGTAGTGGGGCAATGAAGATATGGAAGTCTGATTCTCCTACCGTCTGCTTAAAATTTTTCACTTCTCTGTGGCCCTAGGATTCTCTAATCCTCATATTTGAACTCTGGGTTGTTACTGGTTAAAATCTTAGTGCTGTATATTAATTTTTGTGGTTCTGTGGTAGGGGGGTATGGGGCAAGGGGTCTGGGGTAGTTAAGCCAGTTTGCTTCCACACTGTCATTTTGGAACTAGAAGCCTTGTAGTAAGTTTTAAGTGTGAGTCCTCCAACTTTGTTCTCATTCTTCATGATTACTTTGCCTGTTCTGGGTTCCTTGAATATCCATATAAATTTTAGGATCAGCTTATCAAATTATGCAAAAAAAGAGCAAGAATTTTTAGAGTAATTACGTTAAATATGTAGAACAATTTGAGAGTATTGCCATCTCTTAACAATATTAAGTGTTCTGATCCATAAGCATTGAATATCTTTTTTCTTTTTTGGGTTTTCTTTCTTTCAATGTTTTATAATTGTCAATGTATAAATCTTGTACTTCTTTTTATAATTCCATAGTTATTTTGGTCACAGAGACACAGTAGAACTGATATTCATTTCTGACTAGGTATTTTAATGGGCCTCACTGTATTTGGTTTGAATGTGTATATACAAATTTATTCTCTTTCATTTTTTTTCACCCATTATACATTCACATTATGTGAAATGTTATGTAATCTGCAAACCTGTAAAAACCAGTAACCCATGACCACCACACCTGCTCCTAGCCCCCACATCACCTCTTCTTATCCCCACAGGAATCACTCTGAACTGTTGCTTTGGGTGTTTGCTTTCATAGTTCTAAATAACACACTTATAGTACCACTTCTTGACTTTTCAGGTTCATGCATTAGCTACTGACTTCCTACTATAAAGGGAAATAAAGGTTAGTGCTCTCTGATATGTATACCTTCCCACTGACTCCACTCAGCTTGTCTTCTCTAAAGAGTTATGTCATCATTCTTTGTTGTGAGGGGCTGACCTGTGCATTAAAATATGTTCAGAAGCACCTCTGGCCTCTACTCACTGATGCCAGTAGAATTGCTCTGGCACTGTTGTCACCTCCCACCAGTTGTTGACAACTAAAAAGGTCTCCAAACATTGCCAATATCCCCTAGGAGGCAAAATCTTCCCCATTTGAGAACCACTGCCCTACTGCAATGAGACAGTATGATTGTTTTTAGTTTCCTGTTTAAAAGATACTCTAATTTCATTTAACTTCATACTTTTTCCTAATCTAAGATAGTGAGACACCCTGAAATGTGTATATATACTTGCTGCCATCACTTACAGGAATAGCTTCCTAGTCATAGAGTCATGGTAGAATCTTAGTGATCTAGTTAAGATTTCTCAATATGGATCACTGTCCAGGTCTGTGTTTGTATACTCAACAGTTTAGGAGTACTCAATAAGAAGTTTTAGGCCAGGTGTAGTGGCTCACACCTGTAATCCCAGCACTTCAGGAGGCCAAGGTGGGTGGATCACTTGAGGTCAGGAGTTCGAGACCAGCCTGGCCAACATGGGGAAACCCCATCTCTACTAAAAATACAAAAATTAGTCAGGTGTGGTGGCAGGCACCTGTAATCCCAGCTACTCAGGAGGCTGAGGCAGGAGAACCACTTGAATCCAGGAGGTAGAGGTTGCAGTGGGCTGAGATCATACCACTACACTCCTGCCTAGGCGACAGAGTGAGACTCAGTCTCAAAAAAAAAAAAAAAAAAAAAAACTTCTGAGGCCAGAAGTTTGAGACCAGCCTGGGAAACATAGCAAGAAGCCATCTCCACAAAAAAAAAAATTTTTTTTAATTAGCCAGGTGTGGTAAGGAGTTTGAGGTTACAGTGAGCCATGAATGCACCACTGCACTCCAGCCTAGGTGAAAAGTGAGACCCTGTTTTCAAGCCTTTACTACCTTTGAAAATTTGGGTAATCCGAATGAATACTTTATAACTGAGTTCCACCAGGATATGTGTGTGCCTACATGTGTATTTGCCAGCACACAAAGTCATCAGATTCCCTCATTTACCTAAGCTAATAAGAAAAGCAGAGAGGTATTACAATTAAGACATTAAAGACCAAATGATATCATGCTGCCCTGAGTAAAAGATTTACAACAGACTTAATAGAAACACAGTGGTAGGAGAATTAAATTATCAACTCATACAATGATCCACTTCCACTTAATTAACAGTAAATATATTTTCTCTTCCATTGGTTTTTAGTAATTTTATTTTCTCTAGCTTCAGTATATAATACGTACAGCAAGACTCTATCAAAAAAATCCATATATATGTTATCAGAAAGGCTTCTGATCAATAATAAGCTGTTAATAGTTAAGTTTTGGGGGACTCAAAAGTTATACACAGATTTCCAACTATGTGGAGGGTCAGTGTCCCAACCCCCACACTGTTCAGGGTTAACTGTATTTCACCTTCTGCTACCTCATGCCCAAAGGCTTTTTCTATTTGATAAAAAGTAACAGCAATAAAAGGTTGTAACCTCATGTGCCAATGTTGGTATAAGCTAATCACAGATCCCCTGGATCCAAAAAGTACTTCATTGCATTCCATATCCAATAAGGCCCAAAGACAAATGGCTACCTATTTTCAGTATTTTCCCCTGTAAATGCGTAGTGGGAAACAGTGAATTATATACTCTCTCAGTATTTGCTATATGTTATTCACCATTCATCATAACATATATACTAACAAATAAAAGAAAATTGAGACTTTTCCCATCTTAAACTATGCTGATATTACTATGCATTTTGGCAGGGGAGCTAGATAATAACAATGCATCATTATACCACTTATAAGTAGGCTATATAATTTAGGTTTGTAAATAAATTGTAAAAAACCAGAGATACTATCAATCCATCTTTCCTCAGGCCAGTCAAAGCTGTAGTACTACTAGCAATATGATTTAAATTGAATTTGAACTCTCTTTCTCCCATGACAACTACCTTTATCCGAAGACAAGGATTCTGGAAATTAAGGAAGATTTCTTTAATCCCAGGATTTTCAAACACACTGCTATATGTTCCACATGAACTAGCACTAGTTCACATATGCAAAATGTCCTGAATGATATCAAGGAGTACTTTTGTTATCACCAATACTTTAGACCAGATAAGCTAAAAAACACTTTTACAGCCTGGCACAGTAGCTCACACCTGTAATCCCAGCACTTTGGGAGGCCAAGGTGCGCGGATCACCTGAGGTCAGGAGTTCAAGACCAGCCTGCCAACATGGTGAAACCTCGTCTCTACTAAAAATACAATAACTAACCAGGCATAGTGATGGATACCTGTAATGCCAGCTACTCAGGAGGCTGAGGTATGAGTATCACTTGAACCTGGGAGGCAGAGGTTTCAGTGAGCTGAGATCGCACCACTGCACTCCAGCCTGGGGGATAGAGCAAGCCTCTGTCTCCAAAAAAAGAATAAAAATAAAAATAAATAAAAATGCTTTTATCACAAAACGTGGAGAAATGCTGGATAAAAATATAACAAAGGGCTGGGCACAGTGGCTCGTGTTTGTAATTGCAGCACTTTGGGCCAGGTGCGGTAGCTCACGCCTGTAATCCCAGCACTTTGGGAGGCCGAGGTGGGTGGATCACAAGGTCAGGAGATTGAGACCATGCTGGCTAACACGGTGAAACCCCGTCTCTATTAAAAATGCAAAAAATTAGCCGGGCATGGTGGCGGGCGCCTGTAGTCCCAGCTACTTGGGAGGCTGAGGCAGGAGAATGGTGTGAACCCAGGAGGTGGAGCTTGCAGTGAGCCAAGATTGCGCCACTGAACTCCAGCCTGGGTGACTGAGCGAGACTCCATCTCAAAAAAAAAAAAAAAAAAAAATTGCAGCACTTTGGAACAATGCCAAGGCGGGAAGATTGCTTGAGCCCAGAAGTTTGATACCAGCCTGGGCAACATGGTGAAACCCAGTCTCCACAAAAAGTTTTTTAAAAAATAAAAATTAGCCAGGCATGGTGGCATGCACCTGTAGTACCAGATACTCGGGAGGTTGAGGTGGGAGGATCCCTTGGGCCCAGGAGGTTGAGGCTGCAATGAGCTGTGATCACAGCACTGCACTCCAGCCTGAGTGACAGAGCAAGACCTTGTCTCAAAAATTAAAATTAAAAATATATAACAAGAGCTGAGTGCACTGGCTCACACCTATAATACCAACACTTTGGGAAGCTGAGGTGGGAAGACAGCTTGAGGCTGAGGTGAGCAGATCACTTGAGGCCAGAAGTTTGAGACCAGCCTGGGAACCTGGGAAACATAGCAAGAAGCCATCTCCACAAAAAAAATTTTTTTTAATTAGCCAGGTGTGGTAAGGAGTTTGAGGTTACAGTGAGCCATGAATGCACCACTGCACTCCAGCCTAGGTGAAAAGTGAGACCCTGTCTCTTTGGGGGTAAAAAAGCATAAAGCATAACAGAGCACATAAAAAAATAAGAAACATTCCCATGGACCTGTAATTGAGAACTGAAAACCAGAACCATGGGGAAAAGTTCCTTAGTCTGGGTAGTATACAGCCTGGGATTTTAAAACAGGGACTCAAACAGTTATTTGTACGCTCATGCTCACAGCAGTATTATTCACTAAAGTCAAAATGTGATAATAACCAAAATGGCTATAGACAAATGAGTGAATAAACAAAATATGGTATATACATGTATATACCATATTTTTAAGATTGAAATATTATTCATGGATGAATAATACAACATGGATGAACCTTGGAAATGTTATGCTAAGTAAAAGAAGCCAGACACAAAAGGATAAATATTGTATGATTCTACTTTAAGGAGATAGTTAAAATTAGTAAAATTTATAGGGCAGAAAGAACAGTGGTTACCAAGGACTCGGGGTAGGGGTAAAGAGAAGTTACTGTTTATCGAGTATAAAATTTCCATTTGAAATGATTAAAAAGTTCTGGAGATTGATTGAGATGCAAAGACTGGTTAAGCCTGGGAGATGGAGGTTGCTGTGAGCTGAGATTGCACCACTGTACTCCAACCTGGGCAACACAGCAAGACTCGGTCTCAAAAATCAATCAATAAATAAGTAAATAAATAAAAATGGTTAAAAGTTGGGCACAATGGCTTGGACCTGTAATCCCAGAACTTTGGGAGACCAAGGTGGGAGGATCACTTGAAGCCAGGAATTTGAGACCAGTCTAGGCAACATGGTGAGACCCTATCTCTACAAAATAAAATGTTAAAAAATTAACTGGGCATGATGGGGCATATTTGTAGTTCTAGGCACTCAAAATGTCGAGGTAGGAGGACTGGAGTTTGAGGCTGCAGTGAGCTATGATCATGGCACTGGGCTGGGCATGGTGGCTCATGCCTGTAATCCCAGCACTTCGGGAGGCCGAGGCTGGCAGATCACGAGGTCAGGAGATCGAGACCATCCTGGCTAACACGGTGAAACTCCGTCTCCACTAAAAAAATACAAAAAATTAGCGAGGCGTGGTGGTGGACGCCTGTAGTCCCAGCTACTCGGGAGGCTGAGGCAGGAGAATTGCGCGAACCTGGGAGGCAGAGTTTGCAGTGAGCCGAGATCGCACCACTGCATTCCAGCCTGGGCGACTGAGCAAGACTCCGTCTCAAAAAAAAAAAAATCATGCCACTGGACTCTAGCCTCTAGCCTGGGTAACAGAGCAGAACTCTGACTCCTAAAAAAAAAAAAAAAAAAAAAAAAAAGATAGTAATGTTTGTGTTGTATATGTGTGTATGTATGTGTATGTATATATACGTGTGTGCATATGTATATGTTTGTATATATATGTACATATATATGTGTAATTAGAATGACACTAGTCTAATTACTCCAATATTGAATTATATCATCAAAAGACTGAGATAAAATAACTGTCAAGCTACAATTCCATATGCCACTAGGCTATCATTAAGGGTAAGAAAAAATGAAAACATTTTCACAAAAACATAGTATGAGAGAATTTACTATATACCCTAAGAGAAATTACTACTAAATACGTAAAAAAAAGAAAACTGAACCTGAAAGAAATGGTCAACAAAAAACAAAAAACTGTCAAAACTTGTGATAAATCTAAACCAGCATTACATAAAAACCAATAATGACAATAACAACAACAATTATTTGGGAAGAATAAGAAGTAGAATTAAAAGCTAGATAAAAGAGGCCGGGCGCGGTGGCTCAAGCCTGTAATCCCAGCACTTTGGGAGGCCGAGACGGGCGGATCACAAGGTCAGGAGATCGAGACCAGCCTGGCTAATACGGTGAAACCCCGTCTCTACTAAAAAATACAAAAAACTAGCCGGGTGAGGTGGCGGGCGCCTGTAGTCCCAGCTACTCGGGAGGCTGAGGCAGGAGAATGGCGTAGACCCGGGAGGCGGAGCTTGCAGTGAGCTGAGATGCGGCCACTGCACTCCAGCCTGGGGACAGAGCGAGACTCCGTCTCAAAAAAAAAAAAAAAAAAAAAGCTAGATAAAAGAAACATTTTGCACTTTGGGAGGCTGAGGCGGGAAGATCACTTGAGGTCAGGAGTTCGAAACCAGCCTGACCAACATGGTAAAACCCATCTCCACTAAAATACAAAAATTAGCTGGGCGTGGTGGTGCATGCCTGTAATCCCAGCTACTCAGGAGGCTGAGGCAAGGAATTGCTTGAACTGGGGAAGCAGAGGTTGCAGTGAGCCGAGACCGTGTCACTGCACTACAGCCTGGGTGACAGGGCGACACTCCAGTTCAAAAAAATAAATAAGTAAAAATTTAAAAAATAGGCTGAGTGCGGCGGCTCATGCCTGTAATCCCAGCACCTTGGGAGGCCAAGGCCGGCGGATCACAAGGTCAGGAGGTTGAGACCAGCCTGGCCAATATGGTGAAACCTCATCTCCACTAAAAATACAAAAATTAGCCAGGCGTAGTGGTGGATACCGGTAGTCCCAGCTACTCGGGAGGCTGCGGCAGGAGAATCACTTGAACCTGGGAGGCAGAGGTTGCAGTAAGCAGAGATTGCTCCACTGCACTCCAGCCTGGGCAACAGAGAAAGATTCCATCTCAAAAAAATAAAAAATAAAAAAATAAAAGGAACATTTTGTATTACAGAAGAAATGATGGTAGTAAAAGTATACTAAGGTTTCTGAATTGTATGAAAGAAAAGTAGAGATACAGATTAACTTTAGACTTTAAGACAGAAATGCATGTTAAAATGGTACAGGTAGAGCCGGGCACGGTGGCTCACGACTGTAATCCCAGCACTTCGGGAGGCTGAGGCGGGTGGATCACGAGGTCAGGAGATCGAGACCATCCTGGCTAACACGGTGAAACCCCGTCTCTACTAAAAGTACAAAAAATTAGCCGGTCGTAGTGGCAGGTGCCTGTAGTCCCAACTACTCGGGAGGCTGAGGCAGGAGAATGGCATGAACCTGGGAGATGGAGCTTGCAGTGAGCCGAGACTGCACCACTGCACTCCAACCTGGGTGACAGAGCAAGACTCCATCTCAAAAAAAAAAAAAAAAAGGTACAGGTAAATATTAATAAAATATATAAAGAACATATAACTTCTAAACCCATGGGGGAGGAGGGAGGGAAATGGCCACAAATAATACATTTTCAGTAAGAAGAAGAAGGAAAGAAGGAAAGCACAAGAAAAATAGCAGATAAATAGTAATTAGAAGTGTAAAATAAGATGATGAAAATAAATATCAATGAAGACAACTTCTAGAATGAAATTGTGAAGATGTCTGTGCACCATCTACCAAGCAAAACAACCATAATTGTGAAAATTCTTAAGAAAAAAAAAACAACAAAATACAATCATTTAAAGTCTGGAAATTGTCCTAAAAACATGCAACAGATGAAGTAATATGTATTCAAGAAAATCTACTAAATTTCTGTAAGAAGAGTGAAAACTTGTATTTGAGCCACAACCTGCTCCCTTCTCCCACTGCCTCCCACTTCGATGTGATATAAATTCTACTCTTAGGCAGGTGTGGTGGTGGACGCCTGTAGTCCCAGCTACTCGGGAGGCTGAGGCAGAAGAATCGCTTGAACCCAGGAGCGGAGGTTGAATAAAGAATAAAGAGCTCCTCCCTCAACTCCCAATTGAGAACTATCATCTCTTCCCAGGAGAGGCAGGCCACCCACGTTTCTCATACAACCATCTCTACGTTGCAGAAACTCTGTAACAAGAGTAACTGAGAAGTCTGGGGCTTCTCTACCCAGACCCAGTCACAGGACAGAAGTTCTACCCTGGCAAGGTACCAAAAATACTGGCTCTCAGCTGCCTTGCCCCAGCCCACTCATTAAGTGGAATTTCCACAATAAAAGAGGTCCAGAAAACCAAGCAGGGATGTCATTCTGAGAGAAGCAGGTCACTATCCTCACCCCCAGCTTTAGGGTAGTGACAGAGGTTTGGCCCAGGGTTCGATGCAGATCATAACAAGAGAAGAGCTCTAAATCTCTCCCCAAAGAAAGTGACTTTATTTAGAACACAGTGTAGGGAAGTTCAAGCCTAAGGGCACTGTATAAAACAATAAAGATTTTGGTGGTAAGCAATTAACAAGAGACTGGTAGCTAGCTCTACCAGAATAGCAAGCTAAAGCATAGATCAGCTAGAATTCTACCAGAGACCACGCCTAGGAAAGAGAAGACTAAAAAGAGTATTCCTGAGTTCAGAACAAACCACAAAGGTTGGCCTCAAAACTACTCCTGTAATGAAGCCCAAATTTAATTGCATCAGACTATGGAAGAATTTATACCATTGGCATCACTGATAACAACAGAGCAATCAGCTAGCAATTAGTAGAGGCTAATAACTGGGTGTGATACCTACATATGCAAACAGCTTAAAAGAGAACAAGGAAAGAGACAGCTAGAGAGCCCTGCTAAAACCATCATCCCAAGGTGACTCTGTACATGCCAAAGACTGTAACCTCTGAGGAACAACATTAGAGGCTGCACACTGCAGGGAAAATAAACTTTATCAAGATGGTCCAACCAAGTCACTAAACAAATAAGCAAACAACAACTACAACATCCAGCTGGATGGAGAAGTTGGGGGATGGACTCAGTATCCTCAATTACTATAATGTTACCTAAAATGCTCAGTTTTCGCAAAAAATTATAAAACATGCAAAGAAACAAGTATAACCCACACACAGGGGGAAAAAGCAGGCTACAGACACCGCCTTTGAAAGAGCTCAGATGGGCCGGGCGCAGTGCCTCACGCCTGTAATCCTAGCACTTTGGGAAGTGAAGGCAGGTGGATCATGAGGTCAGGAAATCGAGACTGTCATGGCTAAAATGGTGAAACCCCGTCTCTACTAAAAATACAAAAAATTAGCCGGGCATGGTGGCACGCACCTGTAATCCCAGCTACTCAGGAGGCTGAGGCAGGAGAACCGCTTGAACCCGGAAGGTGAAGGCTGCAATGAGTCATAATCACACCACTGCGCTCCAGCCTGGGTGACAGAGCGAGACTTCGTCCCAAAAAAAAAAAAAAAAAAAGAAAGAGCCCAGATGTCAAATAAAGCAGGCAACGACTTCAAAACAACTGTTAAAAATACGTTCAAAAAATTAAACAAAACAGCACTTTAAAAAGTAAAGGAAACTATGAGGACAATGTCTTATCAGATAGAGAATATCATTAGGATATATAAGTTATCTTCAAAATGGAAATTCTGGAGTTGAGAAGTACAATAACGAAAATAAAACATTCAGTAGAGGAGCTGAATAGTAGATGTGAAATGGCAGAAGAATCAGCAAACTTCAATACAAATTAATAAGAGATTATGCAGTCTGAAGAATATGGAGAAAAAAAGGATGAATTACGAAGCCTTGGAAAAAGTAGAAATCCATTAAGCATAACAACATATGCATAATAGGAGCACAGAGAAAACTTTTTTTTTCACAAAGTAGAGAAAAAGGATCAGAAAAAAGTATTTAAAGAAATAATGACTAAAAATTGCTCAAATTTAGTTAAAACAATCTACATATCCAGGAAGCTCAACAGACTCCAAGTAGGATAAACAAAAAGAGATCCACATCAAGACATATTAAGTAAAAATGTTGAAAGCTCAAGACAAAATCTTGAAAGCAGAAAGAGAACTCATCGTTTAATAAGGGAATTTTTAAAAGATTAGCAGCAGACTTCTCATCAGAAATTATAAGGGCTAAAACTAAGCTTCATAATTGAAGGAGAAATAAAATCCTTTCCAGACAAGCAAATGCTGAGGGATTTCATCACCACCAGGCCTGCCTTGCAAGAGCTCCTGAAAGAAGCACTAAATATGGAAAGGAAAAACCGGTACCAGCCACTGCAAAAACACACCAAAATATAAAGACCAATGACACTCTGAAGAAACTGCATCAACTAGTGTGCAAAATAACCATACAGGATCATGACGACAGGATCAAATTCACACATAACAACATTAAGCTTAAATGTAAATGGGCTAAATGCCATAATTAAAAGACACAGACTGGCAAGTTGGATAAAGAGTCAAGACCCATCAGTGTGCTGTATTCAGGAGACCCATCTCATGTGCAAAGACACACACAGTCTCAAAATAAAGGGATGGAGGAAAATTTACCAAGCAAATGTAAAGCAGAAAAAAAAAAAAAAAAAAGCAGGAGCTGCAATTCTAGTCTCTAACAGACTTTAAACCAACAAAGATCAAAAAACACAAAGAAGGGTATTACGTAATGGTAAAGGGATCAATTCAACAAGAAAGAGCTAACTATCCTAAATATATATATACCCAATACAGGAGCACCCAGATTCATAAAACAAGTTCTTAGAGACATACAAAGAGACTTAGACTCCCACACAATAATAGTGAGAGACTTTAACACCCTACTGTCAATATTAGATCAATGAGACAGAAAATTAATGATATCCCGGACTTGAACTCAGCTCTGGATCAAATGGACCTAACAGACATCTACAGAACTCTCCACCCCAAATCAACAGAATACACATTCTTCTGAGTGCCACATGGCACTTATTCTAAAATTGACCATATAATTGGAAGTAAAATACTCCTCGGCAAATGCAAAAGAACTAAAATCATAACAAACAGCCTCTGAGACCACAGTGCAATCAAATTAGAACTCAGGATTAAGAAACTCACACAAAATCACACGACTACATGGAAACTGAACAACTTGCTCCTGAATGACACCTGGGTAAATAATGACATTAAGGCAGAAATCAAGAAGTTCTTTAAAACCAATGAGAACAAAGAGACAATGAACCAGAATCTCTGGGACACAGCTAAAGCAGTGTTAAGAGATAAATTTATAGCACTAAATGCCTGCATCAGCAAGCTAGAAAGACCTCAAATCTATACCCTAACATCACAATTAAAAGAGCTAGAGAAGCAAGAGCAAACAAATCCAAAAGCTGGCAGAAGACAAGAAATAACTAAGATCAGAGCAGAACTGAAGGAGATACAGACACGAAAAACCCTTCAAAAAAAAAAAAAATCAATGAATCCAGGAACTGGTTTTTTGAAAAATTAACAAAACAGGCTGCTAGCTAGACTAATAAAGAAGAAAAGAGAGAAGAATCAAATATACACAATAAAAATGATAAAGGGGATATCACCACTGACCCCACAGAAATATAAACTATTCATCAGAGAATAATATAAACACCTCAGGATACAAAATCAATGTGCAAAAATCACAAACATTCCTACGCACCAACAACAGACAAGCAGAGAGCCAAATCATGAATGAACTCCCATTCATAATTGCTACAAAAAGAATAAAATACCTAGGAATACAGCTAACAAGGGATGTGAAGGACCTCTTCAAGGAGAACTACAAACCATTGCTTAAGAAAATAAGAGAGGACACAAATGAATAGAAAAAAAACTCCATGCTCATGGATAGGAAGAATTAATCGTGAAAATGGCCATACTGCCCAAAGTAATTTACAGATTCAATGCTATTCCCATCAAACTACCATTGACAAGTCTTCACAGAATTAGAAAAAACTACTTTAAATTTCATATGGAACCAAAAAAGAGCTCGTATACCCAAGACAATCCTAAGCAAAAAGAACAAAGCTGGAGACATCACACTACCTGACTTAAACTATACAACAAGGCTACAGTAACCAAAACAGCATGGTACTGGTACCAAAACACACATATAGACCAATAGAACAGAATAGAAGCCTCAGAAATAACGCCACACATCTACAACCATCTGGTCTTTGACAAACTTGACAAAAACAAGCAATGGAGAAAGGATTCCCTATTTAGTAAATGGTGCTGGGGAAACTGGCCAGCCATATGCAGAAAACTAAAACTGGACCACTTCCTTACACCTTACACAAAAATTAACTCAAGATCGATTAAAGACTTAAATGTAAAAACCAAAGAAATAAAAACCCTAGAAGAAAACCCAGGCAATACCATTCAGGACATGGGCATGAGCAAAGACTTCATGACGAAAATGCCAAAAGCAACTGCAATAAAAGCCAAAATTGACAAACGGGATCTAATTAAACTAAAGAACTTCTGCACAGCAAAAGAAACTATCATCAGAGTGAACACGCAATCTACAGAATGGGAGAAAATTTTTGCAATCTACCCATCTGACAAAGGTCTAATATCCAGAATTTACAAGGAACTTAAACAAATTTACAAGAAAAAAACAATCCTCATCAAAGTGGGCAAAGGATATGAACAGACACTTCTCAAAAGAAGACATTTATGTGGCCAACAAACATATGAAAATAAGCTCAACATCACTGATCATTAGAGAAATGCAAATCAAAACCACAGTGAGATACCATCTCACGCTGGTCAGAATGGCGATTATCAAAAAATCAAGAAATAACAGATGCTGGAGAGACTGTGGAGAAATAGGAACATTCTTACACTGTTGGTGGGATTGTAAATTAGTTCAACTATTATGGAAGACAGTGTGGCAATTCCTCAAGGATTTCGAATCAGAAATACCATTTGACCCAGCAATCCCATTACTGGATATATACCCAAAGGAATATAAATCATTCTACCATAAAGACACATGTACATGTATGTTTACTGTAGCACTATTTGTAATAGCAAAGACATGGAACCAACCCACATGCCCATCAATGATAGACTAGATAAAGAAAATGTACACATATACACCATGGAATACTATGCAGCCATAAAAAGGAATGAGATCATGTCCTTTGCAGGGACATGGATGAAGTTGGAAGCCATCATCCTCAGCAAACTAACACAGGAACAGAAAACCAAACACTGCATGTTCTCTCTCATAAGTGGGAGTTGAACAATGAGAACACATGGACACATGGAAGGGAACAACACACACTGGGGCCAGTGGTGGGGAGGAGGGTCAGGGGAGGGAGAGCATTAGGACAAATAGTTAATGCATGCAAGGCTTAAAACCTAGACGATAGATTGGTGCAGCAAACCACCATGGTACATGTATGCCTATGTAACAAACCTGCATGTTCTGCACTCATATTCCAGAACTTAAAGTAAAATTTTAAAACATGAAAAATAAAAATAAAAATAAAAATAAAAAATGAAGCTCCCAATGCACTGGGATGACATTCTAAGTGTCGAAACAACAAAAAAAGGTGTTAACCAAAAATCTTATATTCAGCAAAGTGGACTTTAAAAATGAAGGCAGATTATAAATCATTCTACTATAAAGACACATGCACATGTATGTTTATTTCAGCACTATTCACAATAGCAAAGACTTGGAATGAACCCAAATGCCCATCAATGACGGACTGGATAAAGAAAATGTGCACACATACACTGTGGAATACTATGCAGACATAAAAAAGGATGAGTTCATGTCCTTTGCAGGGACATGGATAGAGCCGGACATGAGATAAACCATTATTCTCAGTAAACTACACAGGAATAGAAAACCAAACACAGCATGTTCTCACTTGTAAGTGGGAGTTGAACAATATGGACACAGGGAGGGGAACATCACACACCAGGGTCTGTCAGGGATTAGGGAGCTAGGGGAGGGATAGCATTAGGAGAAATACCTAATGTAAAATGATGGGCTGATTTTTGCAGCAAACCACCATGGCACATGTATACCTATGTAACAAACCTGCACCTTCTGTACATGTATCCCAGAACTTAAAGTATAATAATAATTTTTTAAAAAACATGAAGGCAGATAAAACATCCCAAGATAAAAACTGAAAGAATTTCTTGCTAGCAGATCTGCATTACAAGGAATAGTAAAGAAAGCTATTCAGGCTGAAAGAACATGACCCTGAAAAGTAATTCAAATACAAAGGAAAAAAAAACGAAGAGTTCCAGTAAATGTAATTACAGTTATAAAAGACAGTATAAATGCATATTTCTATATTAACTATTTAAAAAGCAATTATATAGGATAATATGTATATAATTGTACTACTGGGTCTACAACATTTAGGAATGTAATATATTTGATGATATCAGAACAAAGAAAGTAAGTAGAAGCAAACATGAATTGAAGTAAGGAAAACAGCACCAAAAGGTAACCTGAAAGCACAGAAACAAATGAAGACAACCAGAAATGGTAAATAAGAAGGTGAATATTAACAAACTCTATAAAAATCCCTTGCTCTCCATATTTCTCTTGGTTTCTTTAAAAGGTATAAAATTATGCAAAGTAACAATTATAACATTGTTAGGTTTGTAACATATATACCTATAATATTTAATAATAGCACAGAAAAAAATGTAATAGCACAAAAGAGAAAGAGGAAAGAGAGACAAATTGGAGCAACTTTTTGATATTTCACATTAATTGAGTTAGTACAAATCTGAAGTGGATTTTGGTAAATTAAGATGTATATGATAAACCCTGGAGCCCAGTAAGAAAATAATCTTTTAAAACAGTGGGGAAAAAAAATCATTAGAGGAATTTAAATGTTACATTAGAAAATATTCACATAATGCAAAAGAAAGCAGTGAGGGAAAAGTGAGGTATAAAAATATAAGACATCACATGCTAGGCCATAAAACAAGCCTCAATAAATTTAAAAGGATTGAAATAATAAAGTATGCTCTCTGATCACAACGAAATAAAATTAGAAATCAGTAACAGAAGTAAATTTGGGAAATTCATAAATATGTGGAAATTAAACAACACACTACCAATAACCAATGTAAGAAAGAAAAAAAACCACAAAGGAAAAATTGAAAACATTTTGAGATGAATGAAAATGAAGACACAATACAACAAAACTTACGGGATGCAGCTAAAGTGGTGCTCAGATGGAAATTTATAGTTGTAAACACCTATATTTTAAAAGATCTCAAATCAATAACCTAAACACCTACACAATGTATGATTCCATTACAGAAATGTCCACAGTAGGTAAATCCACAGAAACAAAAAATAGATTACTGGTTGCCTAGGGCTGGGAGGATTGTGCGGAAATGGGAAATGACTGCTAATGGGTATGGGGTTTCCTTCTGGGGTGATGAAAATGTTCTAAACTTGATTGTGGTAAAGGCTGTACAACTCTTGTGACTACACTAAAAACCACTGAAATGAGTTACATTTTAAATGGGTGAATTGTATGGTTTGTAACTGTATTTTATAAGGCTGTTAAAATCAACAAACTTCTACAGCCAGGCAGAGTGATGCATGTCTGCAATCCCAGCTACTTAGGCGGCTGAGGCAAGAGTATCACTGGAGCCCAGGAGTTCAAGACCGGCCTCAGCAACATAGACACCTTGTCTCAAAAAACAAACAAAAATGAAAAATAAATAAAATAGTATGTTCCATCAATATTAAAACCTTTCCTCCCCATATTTTAACATGTATGAAACCAAGATGCATCTACCTGCAGTGGAATCTCTGACAGCAAAGTAGCAGTTATAACACAGTTGTCATTGTTAGTGTGAGCAAGAACTTGGTTTTATTCTTCATGGCATAACTGGTTACCTAAAACCCTTTGACAACAAACCACTTAAGGTTCATTTTAGGAGGAAATAAAAGTCCTGTTGCTCAGACATTCCACTGACACTAAGAAAGTTCCAGGACCAAAAAGTACAAAACGTCTGGGCACGATGGTTCACACCTGTAATGCCAGTGCTTTTAGGCGGGAGGATCACGTGAGCCCAGGAGGTAGATACCAGCCTGGGCAACATACCAAGACTGTATCTCTTAAAAGAAAAAAAAAAAATGGTTGGGTGTGGTGGTGCATGCCTGTAGTACTAGCTACTAAGAATGCTGAGGCAGAAGGATCACCTGAGCCCAGGAATTCAAGGTTACAGTAAGCTATGATCACACCACTGCACTCCAGCCTGGGCAATAGAGCAAGATGCTGCTGTCTCAAAAACAAAAACCATGCATAATGTGTCAGCGGCTTGGAAGAGAACTCCTGAGACAATTTAAATGTCTAAAAGTTGTATCTAATTTTTTTTTTTAAACTAACTTTTTCAATAAGCATAAAATAAGAAATCACATGACAAAGCATTGTCATCTTAACTAATTTTTCTTACTGCTAATAAATAACGGTGTCTTACAACTGATGGCATCTTAGAGGCAATGAAATATGGAACAGTATATTACTAATGACAATCAAGGTGAACAGACTAACCTCACCATTTAACGGGATGAATCTTGCTAACTTAGTTCTATGCAACCTTCTGAGCCTCTTTTGCAACCACTGTATAGATGCACAATATTACAAAAGAGGTTTGATAACTCCACTATGTAGCATAGCGTTCCAGACTGATTTGCCTAATTCTAATTTACTGGAATTCTAATGTGAATATTAAATCCTAAATTGACTGAGATTATATAAATGTTTTTAAAAACAAGAAATAAATTTCCAGAAGCCTTTGTGTAGAAGTTCTTCAGAATCTTATTATTGACTACAAACCATATGTCTATCTCAAAACCTAGGCAAAATGGATTAATAAAATACCAATATGACTTCATAATCAGTAGTTTCACCTAAAATTCCAAGGATTGCAGAAACAGAATTTAAGATTCTATGACAATTTTATTTTATGCAAAAATTAATGCAACTTTTTTTTTAAAGTCTTTTTGTTTTTGTTTTGTTTGTTTTCCTCTCTAGTTCAAAGATAACTGCTCTTTGTTTCATGATCCTTTTTTATTCCCCTTAGAAACTCTTCATCTTAATAGATAGTACAAGTCATTTTAAGAATCTTGACATTTTCTATGTTCCCTCAGATACTGTTTTTCCAAGTTGATCTGATCATCTAAAATCTGCCTAAATTAAAAGAGCCTAACAAGATGAAGATGAAACAACCGGTAAAACTGATCCCAAAATTAAACTCCTGTCTATTCATACATTCTCTTTTCATTCCTATAAGACTGTGAATTATTATTTCATTTTACAGATCAGAAAACTAAACTTCAGAAATCTTAAGTGACTAAACCTTTTGACCAAAGTCATCCCCCCAAAAAAGTGAAAGACTCAGCACTCAAACACAAATCTTAAATCCTTAATTTCTATCCTTTATAAATTCATCCGAACCTAGTATGCCAGAGACAAGAGAGCTGAAACGGGTTGGGTGCAAAGACGTGTGCCTATAATCCCAGCACTTTGGAAGGCTGAGACCAAGGGATCACTTGAGCCCAGGGGTTCAAGACCAACCCAAGCAACATAGTGAGACCTCATCTCTACAAAAAAATTTAAACAAACCTAAATTAAATTAAATACAAAAGAGCTTAAATTAACCAATTTGATAGTAAAAACCATAAATATAGTCAAATCAAAATATTCTCATTCTCCTAAGATTTCCAACTGAGTCCTTTTTCAACAAGCAAGAACTCACATAGTCCTGTGTAATCTCTGAGCCTCTATAATATCTGTGTCTCAGTTTTCTTAACTATGAATTGCAGTTAAGACCTTTCCTAGGCAACTTCAGAAATGAGAAGATCATGACAGACAGCAGAAGGGAAATTATTTTAATTTGGAAACTCCTGAAGTCTTAAACCAAAGTAATCCATTAAAATAAAAAAGAAAGACATAAAATAATCCTTTTCACAAAATAATGAAAAGATAAATAAAAAATATTTCTTATATACAAACTCTAAAACTAATTTGTAATGACAGAAGACAGGTAACTTTGCAAAGAGCCCAAGGGAATTTATGCAATGATAAAAATGTTCTATATTTTATTATGGTAGAAGTCACATACAATTGTCAAACTTATTACTTGTACACTTAAAATAGGTTCAAATTCATTAAAGTTGACTTTAAAAAGATTGAAAGATACAAAATCAAAGATAGATCCTGTAGAAGCATTCTCCCCACAAGAACAATCTCTTCTGAGTATTACTTTTCATACCTACTCATCTTAGGGAAATGAAATTTATTTAAATCAGAAGGAATAAACAGTTTAATAAATAAAAGTTCATTTGAAAACGGACAGAGCATTAAACAACCTGGCTTTCAATCATAATTGATCAATAAGTATCAGAAATACAGCATCAGAAGGCTATGAAGTACCAATTTTACACAGAGAGAAATGCAAGTACCAAGAAACGGGCTATGACCTTGAATGGTCAGTTTTAATACCCTTGCCACAAGATTCTGCAATCTCCTAAAGTACAGATAAGAAAGGAATTTTTTTTTTAGTGAAAGGTAAAATTGAAAAATATTCAAGGGTTCTAGTAGTCCAAGCAGCTCTAAGGTACAGATTTCTAATTCACAACTTCAATGATCTATGTGTAATGAATAAACATAGGTTGGCTTTTTCTTGCATATTTTGTACTTAGCAATACATAAAGACCATTAAAAGAAAAGCTGATATCTGAACTTCAGAGACTGTGGCAAACCTTGACTTTTGCCATAAATTACTAATGCTAATTAAGATAGGTTGGGTTTAATCTGAGATTCAAGAAAATCTAGTCTTGTCATATTTATACTATAAAAAGAAAGACAAGAAAAAAGAGCCACACAAAAGGTACTCAAAATTTGCAAATTTATCTTAACTTTATTCCAATTGATATGAATGTCAAGAAATGAAAAACAGTCAGTCACGGTGGCTCACACCTACAGTCCCAGCACTGTGGAAGGCCATGGTGAGAGGACTGCTTGAGGCCAGGTGTTCAAGACTAGCCCACAACATAGTGAGCCCACCACATCTCTACAAAACATTTAAAAATTAGCTGGGTGTGGTGTCACACGCCCACAGTCCCAGCTACTCTAGAGGCTGAGGCAAGAAGATCACTGGAGCCTGGGAGGTCAAGGCTGCAGTGAGTTGTGATCTGGCCACTGTACTCCATGTCTTCCAGCCTGGGCAACAGAGCAAGATTCTGATGGAAGGAAGGAAGGAAGGAAGGGAAGGAAGGGAAGGAAGGAAGGAAGGTTAGGAAGGGAAGGAAGGGAAGGAAGGGAAGGAAGGGAAGGAAGGGAAGGAAGGGAAGGAGGGAAGGAAGGAAGGAAGGAAGGAAGGAAGGAAGGAAGGAAGGAAGGAAGGAAGGAAGGAAGGAAGGAAAGAGAAAACAGTCATCTGAATTGTTTTTATTCTGTCAAGTTTTAGAGCTACTATAACTCATTGGCGAGAAAAGGGATTCTTTTTTTTTTTTTTTTTTTTTTTGAGACAAGGTCTGGCTTTGTCACCCAGGCTAGAGTGTAGATCATAACTCACTGCAGCCTCAACATCTTGGGCTTAAGCAATCCTCCTGCCTCAGCCTCTGGCGTAGCTGGCACCATAGATATGTGCCACCATGCCTGGTTATATTTATTTTTTGTATAGATGGAATCTTGCTATGTTACCCATGCTAGTCTTGAACTCCCAGGCACAAGCAATCTTCCTGGCCTTGGCCTTCCAAAATGCTGGGAATACAAGTGTGAGTCACCATGCCCAGACTGATTCCTTATTCTTGCTGGAGGTATTTGCCTTAATAATATCTATAATAGAAAGCCCTACAGATTATTAAAATAATAATCTTTGAAATATAAAACATGACCTAGGAAATAACAACTTTGCAGGAGGAGCTAGCATAAAGAAGAACAAAAGGCTAATAAAACCTTTCCCTTCTACTCATTACCCTCTTCTATCATTTCCTCTTTTATAGTACTTATGAAACCCTTTATAGATTTTGCAACATTTTATGGCAAAACTATTTTAATTAATACATTTCTAAACAATCAAATAGTTGTGAATTAACTGCACTATGCTATCAACAACTGAATTTATAAACTGAGGTTAGGGTCAAACACAAACATCTTTTCATTACAACTCTTGCTCTATATGCCCTTTCTTTTTTTTTTTTTTTTTTTTTTTTAAGAGATGGGGTTCACTTCTTGAACTCCTGGCTCAAGCAATCTGCCCACCTCGGCCTCCCAAAGTGCTGGGATTACAGGCATGAGCCATTACTCCTGGCCCTCTAATATTTAATTCTTTATAAGGGCAAACATCACATCAATATAAGTCATATGTTTTCCCATTCTATAAATATGTGGTCATTAATGAACCTATTTAGTGGCTTTCTCAAAGTATTTACAGTTAACTTGTGCTATAGAAATTCAGACCATTCCCTGATAAACCCTATTCTCTTAATATAGCCAAAAGTCATATACATCTACTTAGAACTTCATGGCAATTACATTTCTTACTCTGAGTAGACTGTAGCCCATATCTCAATTAGAAATATTAAAATTATAACCCCAAATCTGTTTAGGGGAATGCAATATTTTAAATTCAAATTATAATTCTTCCCTACTGCATAGTCTTCCTAATGAAAAAGTATAATCACCATTTAAACATTTTATAGTTTTAGCAGTGTAATGTAAGAACTCTTAATTCAGCTGGTAAGCAGAACATATTTGGGCACATGTGCTCAAATGTTATGTTACCTTTCAGCTACCGGACCAACCACAGAATCATTCTTTCAAAATAGCTAGAATTCCTAGGTATGCAATACATTAGAATGCTGCGAAATCACAAGGTTTTTTTAACATCAGGTCTACACGCAAATTCCAATCCCAACTAGTAACTATGCCACCGGAATTTTTTTGATATCTTCAAATATCAAGTTCCTTCTTCAGACAAGATTATACTGTCCATTAAATTGAATAATGGGCTATTTGGTAAGCCAGAAACTGGCTCAATCACCACAGCAAAATGAAGGAGAAGAAAGTAAACTGGAATGGACTTGTACAACACCTTAATTTATTAAATCATTTAGTGGAACTGAAAGCCACAGGGCAAGGAAAGACAAAATATGTGTCCAGTCAACATTATGTAAATGTGAAGGGGATGCTAAAGGGAACAAAGTTAGCTCTTAAGAAGGAAAAATGTAACAGTTGAACCTAAACTGTTCTGCTTATTTACTGACGGTAAATGGCTATTTTTAGAGGAAAAAAATAGGAATTTAGGTTGACTCTAATCACGGTTCATTCTTTCGTTTTGAGCGCGAGCGTGTGTGTGTGTGTGTGTGGGAGGGGAGTGTGAAGGGGAGAGTATTAATATTACCTTACATCTCTCATACCTTTCTTTCTGTATTTTCCTATCTCTGCTGGCATGACTCAGTCACCTAAGTCAAAAACTTAATCAGCTGAATTATATATAAAGATACCTGAACTATAGTAACAGCCTTTTCAGTCTCTTTACTGCCAGCCTATTCCCCCTCCAGACAGCTGAAAATGATCTACCTAAAGTGAAATCTAACCAAGTCACTCCCCAGTTTCAAATCCTTCAATGACATGCCACTGTCTACAGGATAAACCAAAGCTGTGAAGCACAGTATGCAAAGTCCCACCACAATCAAACCTTTCTCTCCATCCCTACCCATCCCCAAGCTGCCATTTCATACTACATTTTTACTAATTTATGATTTTTTAAAAAATAAAAATTTTAAAACCCATTCTTTTTCACACCTCTATATATACTCATGTAGCTCCCCTTAGCTCAAATGCCTTTCCCTCACTCATTTGACACCCAGCCAGCAGCCACTCACACTCCCACTTCACCCAGTTTGAGACCCAGCTGATCTGCTCCTCGAAGCTTTTCCTGGGCTCCTAAACTGGGTTAGGTGCCGACTCTTTCATATTTCCTTAGTATGGTAGGCGAAATAAGGACCCCAAAATGTGTCCATGCCCTAATCCTCAAAATTTGTGAATATGTTACCTTACATGGCAAAAGGAGCTTTACAGACATGGCTAAGGACTCTGATGTAAAAATGTAAAAGTTTGCACTCAGGATTATCCAGGTGGGCCCAATCTAATCACAGTTATTTTATCGATTAAAATCAGAAAACCTGTTCCAGCTGCAGAGTGCCAGAGAGATGGTAGCCTGAAAGGAAATGAAAACACTAGCTTTGAAGATGGAGAAAAAAAATCATGAACCAAGGAAATGTGGGTAGTCTCTAGAAACCAGAAAAGGCAAGGAAACAGATTCTGCTCTCACAGGTCCAGAAAGGAACACATCCGTGCAGACACCTTGATTTTAGCCCAGTGGGACCTCTGTCAGATTTCTGACCTACGGAAATGCAAGATAATAAATTTGTTATTTTAATTTATTACTGCAGGAAAAAAAAAAACCATCTAATACACTTGGGAACAGTTTTATGACATTATACTATCACTATCTGTGCCTGCTCCCTGACTAAACCTTAACAATATCGAAGGCAGAAACTCTTACTTAAAACTGCATTCCCAGTACCTAGCATAGTTCCTGTACATAGAGATGCTCAATAGTATTTTAGAACTGACACATGTTCATAATTTCAAAGATTCTATTACTATAATTAAAACATTTTTCTTCAATCCAGAATCTTAATTGCCAATATGAGTTCCTTTCACATTTCCTCACCAGTCCTTCCAGTTTACTACTTCTCACATGCCTCTTTTTATTAAGACAAGGATTCACTGTGACCCAGTCTTTCCATGGAACTTGCATGTATGTAGTTAAAAAAAAAAAAAAAAATCCCTGTTCCTCTATTATATCAAATACCATGTATTTTTAAAAATCATAGTATGTATTGTCATTAGGAATGATTTAGGGAGGATTCCCTCTTTCTCAGTCTTTTGGAATAGTTTCAGTAGGATTGATTGGTACCAATTCTTCTCTGAATGTCTGGTAGATTTCAGCTGTGAATCCATCTGGCCCTGGGCTTTTTTTGTTTTTGTTGGCAGTTTTAAAATTACTGATTCAATCTCACTGCTTGCTATTGGTCTGTTCAGGGTTTCTTTTCTTCCTGATTTAATCTAGCAGGTTTGTATGTTTTGATTTTAGAGGGTTATGAAATGGTACTTTGATACTTTCTGAAGATTTCTAAATCCTTGATTTAAGGGCTGAACTTTCAGTACTAATATATTTTGTCAGATATTCAGGGGGCCTAAGGAGCCTAAGGACAAAGCACTTCGGATAAATAAAAATAGTTCTTAACAGATCTTGGAATTGTTAGAACTAAAAATATGTTCCGAAATATTCTCACTTATAAGTGGGAGCTAAGCTCTGAGTACACAAAGGCATAGAGAGTGATATAATGGACTTTGGAGACTCAGAGGAGGGAGTGTGGAATAAAAAAAACTACATATTGGGTACAATGTACACTACTCAGGTAATGGGTACACTAAAATCTCAGAATTTACCATTATATACTTCATCTATACAACCAAAAAACTATGTAACCATCTATGTTACAGGTGGTTGTAACCAAACCACCTGTAGCCCAAAAGCTATTGAAATTTAAAAATACTTTTTAAAAAAGAAATTAAAAGTAAATTTCTTACATCAACATATGTATCATTCTTTCCACTAATCAAATCTGGAATTTGGGCAAAGTCATTCATCACAGTTGAGAAAGAACTTGCAAAAAGACAGGTCCCCATGAAAGCATAGCAGTGCCTATCATAAAATACCAAAAAGTACCATCATGTGACAAGGTGAGAAAAGGTATTCTGGCCATAAGATAACTTCATTTTCTTTGTACCTCAGAATAAATTTTCCAAGATGAAAATAGGTCTGTAAATTATATGACAGCCCTATCTTTCTTATCAACTGTTACTTCCATTCTTTGGGAGACAAAAAGTAGAAAGATTACAAATGTAGGCTCATTTGGTGGCTTAAGACTGGTTCCATATACAACTCAAACCTTTTGTTCAACATTTTCTGATGCTTCTCATTACTAATGGTTAGCATTTACACAGGCTTAAAAATGGACTGCAAAACATTAGCAATATTGATCTTCACACTTCATTAATTAGCTGTAATCTTCAGTCACTTCATTAACTCTCTGGACCTTAGTTTTCTCATTCATAAAATGAGAAAGTCAGATTAGATGAAGTCTACAATTTTTTTCTGACCTACAACATTCTAAGGTGGCATTAACCTTTATATCCTGCCTGGCATTCGACTGAGTCCAGTACAACTAGAAGAAACAGAAGGAATCAGGACATAATTTAAAAGCTTCTGAGAGACTATGTTTGAATTTCAGCCCTATCATTTACTAATTGTAAGATCTTGGGTTTTAGTTGCCTTGTTTATTGAATAGGAATGAAAATGTGTATGGGCCTGGCACAGTGGCTCAAGCCCGTAATTGCAGCACTTTGACAGGCCGAGGTGGGAGGCTTGCTTGAGCCAAGAGTTCAAGACCAGCCTGGGCAACATAGTGAGACCCTGTCTCTGCAAAAAAAAAAAAAAAAAAAAAAAAAATTTTAAGTAACCAGACATGGCGGCACACACCTGTAGTACTAGCTATTCAGGAGGCTGAGAAAGGAGGATTGCTTGAGCCCAGGAGTTTGACCCTGCAGTGAGCCAAGATCATGCCACTGCACTTCAGCCTGGGTGATGGAGTGAGACCCTCTCTAAAAAGAAAACCAAAACATTTATGAAAAATAAAATAAAATTAGCCTGGCATCATGGTATATGCTTGTGGTCCTAGCTACTCAGGAGGCTGAGGTAGGAAGATCACTTGAATACAAAATGTCGAGGCTACAGTTAGCTGTGATCACGCCACTACACTCTAGCCTGGGCAACAAAGCTAGACTCTGTCTCAAAAAAAAAAAAAAAAATTGAAGTTTTATAGAATTTAAAAATAATGTAGCATCAGGAGTGTCTCAGTCTGCTCGGGCTGTCAAAACAAAATACCAAAGAGAGGACGGCTTCAACAACAGAAATTTATTTTCTCACAGTTCTAGAGGCTAGAAGCTCCAAATCAAGGACTGGTTTCTGGTAAGGGCTCTCTTCCTGGCTTGCAGACAGCTACCTTCACACTGTGTTCTCACACGGTAGAGAGAAAGAGCTCTGGCATGTCGTCTTCTTAAACAGGTACCAGCCCTATCGGATTAGGGTCCCACCCTTATGACTTCATTTAACCTCTGTCACCTCCTTACAGGCCACTATCTCCAAATAGTCACATTGAGGGTTAGGGCTTCAACCTTATAATGTGTAAATCTGTAATATCAATTTGGGGGGAACAAACATTCAGTCTGTAACAAAGAGTATTTATTTTTGTACTGAGAGTCTCTAATTTTAAAGCAAATTTCATAGACTTAATTTAAACTTCATGCTAAGTTTGTAAGATGAACATAAGTACTATTACCCTACATGCAGACTTGAGGAACAGACATAAAGAGGTTCAGCAACATAACCTTAATAATACAACTAAATAGGTACAGAGCTACAAACAGAACTAGAGCCTTTTTATCTTGAAGCTCATTCCATTAAATAATACTGCATTTTTCAAACCTTTTCTAAGTGTATTACCATTGTCTTATTCCACACTACTTCTTAAATCTGTCTTAAAACTGTGTTTCCAACAGAAAATTTAAGTAATATTATGGAAAGGGAGATTTTTTTAAAAGCCTCAAACACTAAATTTCTCAAAGCCAAGAAAAGAGATTAAACAGAGTCATGAAAACCAGGGTTTAATTAGCTTAATGATTCTGTGATTTCTGCTTTTAGGGAAAGCCAAAAAAAAAAACTAGCACATTCAGTAAAAGCATTGGCTTATTTCTTGACCAATACTCATCAATTAATCTCATCCACCCACAAGCAGGCTAAAGGAAATTATTTCTAGTAACTGAAAGTTGCATATTCATACTTTCAGAAAAGAGAAATAGACTGCTTTCGTAACTATTTCCCTTTCTCTGGGTGGCAATTTCTCTGAGGTTTCATACATACACCATCAATTATCTGAGATTTTACATACTGTCTCTCTGTGTACCAGTAAAAAACTGTTATCTGTGGACATGAGGAACTGAGGACAGAGGGCTGTAAAGGAAGCCAGAATATGTCACCCCAAAATATTTCTCTTTGACATAAGTATTTTAAACTGAAGAAGCAGATGCAATGGCATGTGCCTGTAGTTCCAGCTACTCGGCAGGCTAAGATGAGAGATCACTTGAGCTCAGGTGTTTAAGGCCAACCTGGACAACATAGTTAGACACTCTTAACCAAATAAACAAACAATCTGTGAAGAGGGAGTTGAGAAAAATTAATGAATAAAGGAAGAGCTCTTTCTATCCTCCTCTCCTACATTTCCACCTAAAGATATAAATTCTCCTTTACTGGAGACAACTTATCAACTCAGATATGGCACCAGAGGGATCACAAATCTTACTCCACTAGTTTACTGCCATATATTTACCTTTCCTTCCCATAGTTTCCCACCTTTGGAAGTGTTAACCTGCTTTCCTTTGTCTTGTCACTTCTGGAAAATTCATTGCTCTTTGTTGAAGATGCTACATAGGCGAGTGTTGTAAGCCACTGCTTTGAATTACTTCTCACTGAGGTTTCTCCTGCATCATGTGCACTGCACACATGAATATACACCTGCTTGTTTTTCGCTTGTTAATCTGTCATTTGTCATAAAGGTCTGTCCCCAAATGTGAACTTATGAGGGTTAAGGAAAAATTATATTTCTTCTCTGACAATTGCTTCAAAGAACATTCTCATGGGGGAGGGGTACAGAATTATTTAGTTGGGGAAAAACACTGGCTTATATTATCAAATAACTCTTCAAATTATCTCTTCAGACCACTTCAGCTAGCTAGGCATAAATTCTTTCCCTCTTTAGAGATTAAAAAAAAAAAACTGTAAGAACTAGGTGATGTTACTCCAATTTTTATGGTCTTTTGAAAAACTACTTTTATATTTTAGCACTGACACACAGGCTAGCACCTCTTAGAAAAAGTAAAAATCTTCCATTCAAAAAATAGCAATTTTTACAGAGCTTTCTGTATGTTCTTTGGGTGGGGGGTGGGGAAGTAGGAGGAAGAAGGAGATGAAGCATACTGTACTTGTCCCAAATTATATTTTCCTTTTTCATGTTTTTCCCTGAAACAATAATGTTTGTATTCCTTATACAATAATGTCACATCTCCCTTGTTTCTTCAGCTGAAGGAGGTGGTGGTGGTGACTTCCTGTTGCTAATCTCTACATTACCTCACCATCTCCTATTTGGCTCTCAGCTCTTTCACTACCTGCGTTATAATTTTCCTCATCGAATTCCTTCTGTTGTAAATGCCTGAAATGGTTTGTTTTCCTTGTGAGACCCTGACTGATAAAACTACTCACCTGGCAATGTGCCATTTACTGCTTTCTGAAATGTTAAGTAGTTTTTTCATATACTTATGTACTTTCATATGGTTCTTTTCTTTTTTTTTCTTTTTTGAGATGGAGGTCTCATTATGTTATCCAGGCGGGACCCATACTCTGAGTTCAAATAATCCTCCTGCCTCAGCCTCCCAAGTACCTGGGACTACAGGTGTATGCCACTGAGCCCAGCTTCACATGGTTCTTTTATAAATATAAAGCAAAAGCTTGAGTTCATGGACTCTGAGATCAAAACTCTAACTTTTCAGTGCTAAAGAAGATGGCAGCATTTACAGATGCTGTAAATGCTGTAAAAGAAGATGGTGCAGGGATTGGGAGGAGGGGAGCTGGACATGGCGTGGTGGGGGGGCATAAAAACGTCAACAAGGAAGGTCAGGGAACAAAATGGATGGCAAAGGCTAACTTAAGGTAATATGCTAGCTATGCCAAAGTAAGGCCAAATCAAGGAGTCTTCTCAGATTGAGCTCTTCTTTGAATATGGCAAAACTGCTGCTAAAAACAAATCAGAAGGTGTACTGACCATGAATACAGCAAGCAATGATTATGCTATCACAGCCTCCAAGAGCAATGAACTTGCATTCACCCAGTGAATTATGCAGTTTCTCCTGAGAGGCTCCCCAAACTGGCTAATGACTCAAAAGAAAATTTTTATGTATAAGTAATTGTTAGTGGCTATAACCTAGAGCAATCTACTGAAAAATGTAGTCCTTAAATGCTAACAATCCAAACATAGATTGATATCACAACACGGTACAAATAGTATTGTTTCCAAAAAAGAAATAAAATACCATACAGCCATGTAAACCTCTTTTAAAAACTGGTTTTGGCCAGACTCACACCTGTAATCCAGTACTTTTGGAGGCTGAGGCAACAAGATTGCTTGAGCTCACGAGTTCAAGACCAGCCTGGGCAACACAGTAAAGCCCTGTCTCTAATAAAAACACAAAAAATTAGCCAAGTATGGTGGTTTACACCTGTAATCCCAGCACTTTGGAAGGCTGGGTGGGAGCATCCACTTGAGACCAGGGGTTCGAGACCCACTTGGGCAACAAAGTGAGACTTTGTCTCTACAAAATATGTAAAAGAAAACAATTAGTTGGGCATGGTGGTACACACCTATAGTCCCAGCCACCCAGGAGGCAGAGGTGGGAGGACTGCTTGACCCTGGCAGATTGAGGCTGCAGTGAGTTATGATCACACCACTGCACTCTAAGCCTGGGTAACAGAGAGAGACTCTGTCTCAGTTAAAAAAAAAAAAAAATGGTTTCAGTTGGGCTAATATCCCTAAAGTAAGCACTCTGCACAATCTTTGAAAACTCTTATGGCAAAAGAAAAAAAAAACAAGAACAATAACAAAGGATGAAGAGATGCCATATTTAGATGATCATTTATCTATTTATGCTTTGGCCATTCAAATTGCTTTGAATTATAGGCTACAAGTGCAAACTCATAGTGATCTAATATTAATAACAATAACAACAGTTAGCACTTAAATAGTACTTAATGTATTTACTATATTTATGTGCAAGGCACTATTCTAAGTGCTTCATGTATTTAACTCATATAGTACTCACAACTCATTGGATAGGTATAATTGTTCCCCACTCTACCATCAACATTACACACCAGGCTTAAAGACATAAAGCAAATTGCCCAAGCTGGCCAGGCGGGGTGGCTCATGCCTGTAATCCCAGCACTTTGGGAGGCCAAGGCGGGTGGATCACCTGAGGTCAGGACTTCAAGACCATCCTGATCGACATAGTGAAACCCCGTCTCTACTAAAAATACAAAACTAACCAGGCATGGTGGCGCATGCCTGTAATCCCAGCTCCTTGGGTGGCTGAGGCAGGAGAATTGCTTGAACCCGGGAGGTGGAGGTTGCAGTGATTGAGATCACACCACTGCACTCCAGACAAGGCAACAAGAGCAAAACTCTGTCTTTAAAAAAAAAAAAAAAAGGGCGGCCCAAGTTCACATATCTAGTAAGAAATAGCTAGATTTTGACCCCAGGTAATCTGAGTCCACCGTCCATGCTTTTAACCACTATACTTATTATATTCCCTTCCTAACTTGATCAAGGTCACACAGCTAACTAGGTGGTGACACCAGGAATTCAATACAAATCTTGAGCCACATAAAAACACAGCTGGTTATGAAATATGTGAGGTTACTACCCTTTAAGTCCTAAGAAATCTTTAACATCATCCGCAAAAAAAGTCTGCAAACTGGGCCCAGAGCAGTATGGGACTTGAGTGTCATTTGTTGGACTTTTTGTTGTTGTTGTTTTTGAGTCAGTGTCTAGCTAAGCCCAGGCTGGAGTGCAGTGGTGCGCTCACGGCTCACTGCCACCTCAACCTCCTGGGCTGCTCATGACTATAGTCCCAGCAGTCTGGGAGGCCAAGGCGGGTGGATCACCTGATGTCAGGACTTCAAGACCATCCTGACTAACATGGTGAAACCCTGTCTCAGCCTCTCAAAGTGCTGGGACCACAGGTGTGTGCCAACATGCCTGGCTAATTTTTTAATTCTTTGTAAAGACAGGGTCTGTGTTGCCCAGGTTCATCTCAAACTCCTGAGTTCAAGTAATCCCCCTGCCTTAGCCTCCCAAAGTGCTGAGATTACAGGTGTGATCCAGGCTCCAGAGTCATCTGTAATTCAACCAACCTGTATGATATATAATAGGAAGAGGAAAACATTGATGGTTAGAAAATCTGGCTGAAGTCTTAACTTTGCCATTAATTGGCAGCATGCTATTAAACAGAATATAAGCTCTGGACTCAAACAGACCTGGATTGAAATCTGGGCTTTAAGACCTTTAGGTAAGGGTGGCTCAGTTTGTGCACAGTACAAAGGCATCAAGGAAGCAAAATAAGGCTGAAATTCTGCCCATGTTCAGCTCACAGATGCTGAGATAAGTGGTATCTAAGCACAGGTCCCCAAGTTACTGCTTGGGGTGGTGTGCCAGGCCAGAAGAAGTTTGGCTTCCTCATTGGTTCACCACAGGGGGTAACTTTCCTAATCCAAACAGAAGTCTCTCATAGCTAGTGTGGCTCTGCCTACTCTGCTACTTACTATATAATAATTGCTACTTGCAATATAATCTAGGGTAAGTTACTTAATCACTCACTCTAAACCTCAGTTTCCTTATCTGGGAAATATGGTTGAAAACAGTACTTGCTTCATTGTGTGTGTGTGTGTGTGTGTGTGTGTGTGTGTGTGTGTGTGTGTGTGTGTGTTTTGTTTTTTGGACAGAGTCTTCTTGCTCTGTCACCCAGGTTACAGTGCAGTGGCATGATCACAGATCACTGCAGTCTCAATCTCACAGGCTCCAGTGATCCTCCCACGTCATCCTCCCAAGTAGCTGGGTCCAGAAGCGCATGCCACCACCACACCCAGCTAATTTTCTGTATTTTTTGTAGAGACAGGATTTTGCCATGTCACCTAGGCTGGTCTCAAACTCCTGCGCTCAAGCGATCTACCAGCCTCAGTCTCTCAAAGTTCTGGGACTAAAGGCATAAGCCATTATGCCCGGCCCATTATGTGGTTTTGAGTATTACATGAAATGATGCAAGTTAAGGTGCCAGGTACTTAACAGGTTCTCAATAAACTGTAACCATTAATATCATAATTTCTCTCAGCCTCAGATTCCTAATATGCTAAAAATGAATACCACCTACTGCACTAGACATTTCTGGGAATGTTGAATAAAATTTGATAAATGAACAAGCAGTTTATCAACTATATCATACAATGTAACAATGAGTAAATATAAAGGGTTCTTGGTAACTAGAACTTAATGTATTAATATGATGGAGCATCAAGTAATATTTTTGCAGCTGGTATTAACTCTTTAAAATGTTTACATCATATATTCTTATTTTGGGTGTTACTTATTTTAGGGAAGATAATCATGCTCATAGATCACTTTAAACTGCAAGAAAAAAATTATTTCATTAGAGATATATGTAAACAATACAAATCTAAGAGGTCTAAGGTTAACTAGTATCCTCCATGAAAGAAAAATTCTTCACTCTATAATGTTTGAAGTAACTTAAAAAAGTCACCACAACCAATGAACTTTCTTGCTTTAAATTAGGGCCTCTCAATAGAAAAGATGGTGTTTTATATCCACATGTCGTGCAGAAACCAGCAGACTGTTACGATGTTATGATGGCATAACTGCATCTTCTCTGAACTTGGAAATGGCATTCTTCAGAGACTGCCTGTTGATTCATTTCAACTTCAAAATGAGTATTTGACCTTGCTTCTTTACGAAGGGCTCCTTCCACCTTTACTGCAATGTTTGGGATATTTAAAGCTTCTATTACCATAAATCCAAAACTTACAGTCACACAGCAGACATTACTCTGCTGTAAGAAACACAGGCCACAGGCCTACAAATGAGAGGATTTTAATAGGCCTCCAGTTCGGTCACTGAATGTTTCCTGTGACCCATGCAGCAGGCAAAACCCAAAACAAAACTAACACCAGATCCTATATTGTCCTTCATGTCTCTTTGTCTCCAAATGTGCCCTCAGTTTTGTTATCGCTTTGTTGTTATTCATGTTTATTACTACCACCAAAAAGCTACCCATACATTTATCAATACAGTACTAAGAAAGAATGTTTTCAACTTCATTAATGCCTGTATGTTCTTAGCATTTAGACACAAAGCACAGTCTATATTTACTGTGGATTATTTTGCCCATTCAAAAAAACATTTGGAGGGTGGGCATGGTGGCTCATGCCTGTAATCCCAGCACATTGGGAGGCTGAGGCAGGCAGATCACTTGAGGCCAGGAGTTCAAGACCAGCCTGGCCAACGTGGTAAAACCCTGTCCCTAGTAAAAAAAAAAAAAAATCTGGACCTGTCACTTATGTCCTCAGCAGACTGATCTGCTCTGAGATAATGCATGAAAACTATTATCTCCTAAGGGTTGACTTCAAATAAACAAATGAGTTAAAGATATAAATGTGTGCAGCCAGGCATGGTGGCTCAAGCCTGTAATCCCACCACTTTGGAAGGCCAAGGGAGGCGGGATCACGAGGTCAGGAGATCAAGACCATCCTGGCTAACATGGTGAAACCCCATCTCTACTAAAAATACAAAAAATTAGCTGGGCGTGGTGGCGGGTGCCTGTAGTCCCAGCTACTCGGGAGGCTGAGGCAGGAGAATCACTTTAACCCAGGAAGTGGAGGTTGCAGTGAGCCAAGATCACGCCACTGCACTCCAGCCTGGGTGACAGAGCGAGACTCCGTCTCAGAAAAAAAAAAGAAAGAAAGAAAATCTGTCACATGTACCCAAGCAGGCCTGCACAAGAATGTTCACAGCAGCATCTTTATTACAGAAAATAATTGGAAATTAGCTGCATGCCTATCAGCAGGGAATAGATAATGAGTGGTCAAAAATTTTTTGCTGAATGAAGGACACTCAGGGATTAAAAACAATGTCTCAAAGGAAGCCAGACCCTCATGAGCCTGTGCAACATCATCATCATTAAGAAGAGAAAGAGGTGGAGTGCAATGGCTCACACCCATAATCCCAGCACTTTGGGAGGCCGAGGTGGGTGGATCACTTAAGGCCAGGAGTTTGAAACCAGCCTAGCCAACATGGTGAAACCCCGTCTCCACTAAAAATACAAAAATTAGCCAGGCCTTGTGGTGCATGGCTGTAGTCCCAGCCACTCAGGAGGCTAAGGCATGAGAATCACTTGAACCCAGGAGGCAGAGGCTGCAGTGAGCCAAGATCACGCTACTGCATTCTAGCCCGGGGAAACAGAATAAGAGTCTGTCTCAAAAAAAAAAAAGAAAGAAAGAAAAGAAAAGAAAGAAGAAGATGTTAGAGAAAAAAAACATTTGAGGCTGGGTGCGGTGGCTCACGCCTATAATCCCAGCACTTTAGTAGGAGTCCGAAGCAGGCGGATCACTTTAGGTCAGGAGTTCGAGGCCAGCCTGGCCAACATGGTGAAACCCCATCTCTACCAAAAATATAAAAAATTAGCCAGGTATGGTGGCATGTGCCTGTAATCCCAGCTACTCGGGAGGCTGAGGCAGGAAAACCACTTGAACCCAGGAGATGGAGATTGCAGTGAGCCAAGATCACGCCACTGCATTCCAACCTGGGCAACAGAGCAAGATTCTGTCTACAAAAAAATAAAATAAAAAATAAAAATGAATTAAAATATCAAACTATGATACATGCAATAACATGGATGAACCTCAAAGGCACTGTACTGAGTGAAATAAGCTAATCTAAGCTAAATAAGCTAACATAAATGTTGTAAACTATTTGATTTCATTTATATGACAATCTGCAAAAGGCAAAAGTATAGAAACAGAACAAATGAAAGGTTGTCAGGGGTTAGGGATGAGAGGAAGAACTGAATTCAAATGGGCAGCACAACAGAAATTTAGGGGCAATGAAACTGTTCTGCATTCTGATTGTGAAGGTAGTTACACAAATCTATGTAAATTCATAGACATGTACATCAAAAAAAGGTCAGTTTTATTAAATACAGACTTTAAAATTCTGAAAAAAATCAGTATCTCCTCCAAATGATGCATATCTAAGACCATGACATCAGATGTATCACATACTCACTTCTTGAAAATGTAAAAGCCTACTGGATCATGCAGTTAGACACCCATCCACATAAATGCCAGGATATCTCCCTCAAAGATGGTTAACAAAAAGCCTAAATAAGGGCACTGAACAATGTTCTTAAAAATCAAATTTGTAATCAATGCCTTGCAACAAAGTTTTCTTAGAGCTCAATTTTGTACCTATTATCTTAATCTAGAATTTAAAAATTGGAATAATAATTTAAAATAATAATTTAAAATAAAAATAATAATTTAAAAATAAAAATAATAATATTACACAATTAAAAGGAAACATCCTTCTGTCACATTGGTTTTCACGCATGTAAAACCTTCTGGCAGGGATGGGAGAAATTGTTCGTCTGTTAAATTAAAAGTATTTACCTTTTTCTTCTTACTCAATCTCTCCAGTTCAGTGTTCCCTGAATAAAAAGTGTTCTAAGCTCTGAGATGAAGGAGACCTCATTCACAGATCAGGAACTTTACACTGATGAATTCTGTGACTTCACTTTCTACAGCCTACCAGGATTCTCCAAAAAGAAGGTAGCAAAGGCTGGGCATGGTGGCTCACACCTGTAATCCCAGCACTTTGGGAGGCCAAGTCAAGGCAGGTGGATCACCTGAGGTCAGGAGTTCAAGACCAGCCCAGTCAACATGGTGAAACTCCATTTCTACTGGAAAAAAAAAAAAAAAACACACAGTACAAAAATTAGCCGGGCATGGTAGCACACACCTGTAGTCCCAGCTACTTGGGAGGCGGAGGCAGGAGAATCACTTGAACCTGGGAGGCGGAGGTTGCAGTGAGCCGAGATCACGCCACTGCACTCCAGCCTGGGCAACACAGTAAGACTCCATCCCATTAAAAAAAAAAAGAAGAAGAAGAAGAAGGTAGCAAAGCTGCAACAGCACCCTTTAACTAGGGTGACCATATGTCCCAATCTGCCTGGGATAGTCCAGCTTAACACCTACTCCTGTAACGTATTTATTGTCAGCACTCTTTTTCACTCAAAAGGCACTGTAATTTAGAGGTGACTTACATGGCCATCCTAACCCCCTTTAAGAATCTAACTTTTAATCCTTATCTATCACCAAGACATAGAAAGCAGTCCTTATAAACAGAAATCCCTATACTAGGCCAAAAAAGGCAGAAAAATTTAATTTGATCAACCTAATGTGTTATATTTTAATAAAATTCTATTCTTTGCATTATATAATTGCATATAAATAGCTTCACACTCTAGTAAATACCTTATACCTTAGAAGAAAAGCTCCTATCAGTCAGGTTGGAGAAAAATAAATCACTCATTTAAAATCTCTACCCATGTCACCATTCTCAAGCTGGTTTTTGTTTTTAGAGGCAAGGTTTCACTCAGTCATCCAGGATGAAGTGCTGTGGCATGATTACGGTTCACTGTAGCCTTGACCTCCTAGGCTCAAGCAATCCTTCCACTTCAGTCTCCCAAGTAGCTGAGACCACAGACATGTGCCACCATGACCAGAAAAAAAAAATTTTTTTTTTCAATTATTGGGAGAGATGGGATTTCACCATGTTGCTGTTGCCCAGGCTGGTCTTGAACTCCTGGGCTCAAACAATCCTCCCACCTTGGCCTCCCAAAGTGTTTGGATTATAGGCATGAGCCATCATAATCCAACATTCTCAAGTTTTACAGCTATTTGATAGTGTGGAATAGTAAGTGCTTTTCATCCCAATTTAGGATGCTGTGTGGCAAATTCTAGAGAAGCTAAATGACCCTAACATCTTAATCCTCAGATGGAAAGTTTACTTCTGTTTCCTTAAATTAATACCATTGTCAAGGAAAGAACAGGTTTCAAATTATAATTATTTTCTTGAGACTGTTACAAACATGGACCAGGATGTCCTTTCTGGTTTATCTTGTTTTTTTTCTTTTTTTAAACAACGAAGTATTTCTTCAGAAAATGAATTAACCAGACTCCTTATATCTCCTTTTTTAAAATTCATTATTTGTAGAGACAGGGTCTTGCTATGTTGCCTCGGCTGGTCTCAAACTCCTGGGTTCAAGTGATTCTCCCTGCTAGGCTTCTCAAAGCACCAGGATTACAGGCATGAGCCACCTCGCTCAGCCATTATATCTCCTTGACATTCACTTTGGATAGTTCACTAGACAGGAAAAAAGTTATTACTTATCACTCCTTGTTAATGGATCTGATGGGGAAAAGATAATAAAATGCAGACCCAAGCTGTTCAATACGACAGTTACATGCTCTACTGAGCACTTAAAATGTGTCTAATCTAACGATAATTAAGACAGTTTGCTGGCGCGGTGGCTCACGCCTATAATCCCAGCAGGATTTTGGGAGGCCAAGACGGGCGGATCACCTGAGGTCAGGAGTTCAGACCAGACTGGCCAACCTGGTGAAACTGTATCTCTACTAAAAATACAAAAATTAGCTGGGTGTGGTGGCGGGCACCTGTAATCCCAGATACTCAGGTGGCTGAGGCAAGAGAATGACTTGAACCCGGGAGGCAGAGGTTGCAGTGAACTGAGATCGTGCCATTGCACTCCAGCCTGGTGACAGAGCGAGACTCCGCCTCAAAAAAAAAAAAAAAAGATGGTTGTGGTAAGACTCTTGAAGATTAAGTACGAAAAAAAGAATGTAACTCATTAATAATTTTTATATTGAATACATAGTGAAATATTTTTATGTTAAATACATTATTCAAATTAATTTTACTTGTTCTCACTTTTTAAAATATGGCTACTAAAATATTTTAAATTAAATATATGGCCATATTATATTTCCATGGTTTGGTTTTGTTTTTTTCTGAGACAGGGTCTTGTTCTGTCAAGCCAGTGGCATGATTATGGTTCACTGCAGCTGCGACCTCCCAGGCTCAAGTGATCCTCCCACTCTGCCTCCTGAATAGCTGGGACCACAGGCGCGCGCGCCACCACATCTAGCTTTTTTATTTTTTTTCCTTCCTTTTTTTTGGTAGAGACAAGGTCTCCCTGTGTTCCCTTGACTGGGCTCAAGGGCCCAAGCGATCCTCCTGCCTCAGCTTCCCAGTGTTGGGATTACAGGCAAGAGCCACCATGCCTGACCTATTTCTATGTTTTGATGTGTTTCCAAAATAATTGTCGTATTACCAATAGCAGGCATAACAACAATTGCAGCAAAGTGCAAAAGCTACAAAATTATCTGTAACAAGAACAGTCCTTATTACCTTATCATAACAAGCACTATACATTCCTTAACAGATTTTTTAAAAGAACAAAAAGAAAAGAAAACCAACAAAAACTCAGAAAGTTTTTAAAATGCACTACTCCTTACTTTTGTGGTTCAGAATGTATCCTCTAAGAATGTATTAAGTATCTATAACATTTGTATAGACAATGTGTGATCCCTGAAATATCTGAAAACAATGCAACAGTGGATTTTGGAAGACCATAATGCCAGTTTGGGAAACCCATGGCAACAGAGAAGGAATGCAATGAGGAATGAGGAAGCAAAACACGGACACTGAACATGGACTAAAAGCAGCAAGTGGAAGCAACCAGAGTTAAAAATCAGCACCTCTGCCCTGCATCTAGTCCCTAAACTTTTCCTTATATTTTTAGTTTATATTTTTAGCTGGTTTTAGTCACATTTCCAGGGTTAGGCTGAAAAGGCCTAAACAGTTTCACTGTTAGGTTCAGAATTACACTTATATTTCCAAATTTCAAACAGACTAAATTCATGCCTAGCAACCTACCACTAAGTGTTTACCAAACTTCTAGATAGAGATCATAAATTAGTCACCTCCCCAACTCACTACATAATAACTACATGTCTTGATATCTCAGAGTTGGCAGGGATTAGAAGTCCAAATAAGTTGTTTTTTTTTCTGAACCCTGGGTTACCTTCCATGGAAGCAATTATAACAAATTTGGTATTAAGTTTATATTTCAGATGGCTGCTAAACATTACAATTATGCAATTAGCACAGAATCCCCAAACACATAAGGGCTACCGTAATATCTATTTGGAGACAATTTCAGACATTTCAAACACTGAAGTCTTATTACATACCCTAGAACCAGAAGGCCTGAAAATAACAGTCTCGGGCTTGCTGCTTAGGATACTGTTCTAATAGATACAATTCAAGCATTTAACTTAATGAGAGCATTTAAGTCAGATTTATCCAACTGAAAAGGGAGGTAGTATTTACATAGACACAGATGACATTTACGCCTCTACTTAAAGGTAAAACGCCTGTACAAAAAATTTTTGTTTTGTTTTTTTACAACCACAAAAAAACTTCTGATTCTCCAGATATGTGAAGTGACTTGGAGGTTCTGCTCAAATATTTTTTCATTTTAAGCCTGACTATAATTCAAACATTTCATGGAGGCCTTTTCTTTTTGGTTTCTTAAAAATTACTGCAATGCCAGTGTGGCTGGTATCAGTCTTATATTCGAATACTATAACCGTAGTTTTCCACTAGGTTTCATGCTATACTGTGCACACATAAGATGCTCAACAAATATTTGGTGAGTGAATAAATGAGAAGAGGACAAGTATGTCCACTATCACCAAACTGCAAAGAAAAACTGTATGCACGGAAACAAAACACAGGCAGGAGCAGCTGGGATGCCCTTCCACCTAGAAACATGAAAAATAGCCACTCAGTACAAAATAATGAAGACATTCTGGAGGTGAATAGTGGTAATGGTTCACAACTACATGAAAGTACTTAATGTCAATGAACTATACACTTAAAAATTATTTAAAATGGTAAATTTTATGTTATGTATACTTTACCACAATAAAAACAAATTTTTTTTAACAGTTAGCCAAGCGTGACATCTGACTATGCTTTTACAGGAAGACACTGAGACTCTGGTGAGAAAGTCTGGCCATGCAACGATACGTAGTATACTACCACATAATGGTAATATATCATTTTATGGTAATGACATATGATAATATACCATATTATAATATATGGTAAAGGAAAAAATAAACAAGAAAAAAGACTCTCGGTGAAAACATTGTACTATGAGAAAATTCTACGTGTTTGCCATATCCCTGTGATGAAAGTAGCATGCTATAGTAGCTATTTATGCATAAAATACCAAATAGTGGCCGGGTACGGTGGCTCACGCCTGTAATCCCAGCACTTTGGGAGGCCGAGGCGGGTGGATCACCTGAGGTCAGGAGTTTGAGACCACTCTGGCTAACATGGTGAAACCCTATTTCTACTAAAAATAGAGAAAAATAGCCGGGTGTGGTAGTGTGCGCCTGTAATGCCAGCTACTCAGGAGGCTGAGCCAGGAGAATCGCTTGAACCTGGGAGGCAGAGGTTGCAGTGAGCCGAGATCACGCCATTGCACTCCAGCTTGGGCAACAAGAGTGAAACTCCATCTCAAAAAAAAAAAAAAAATTCTGAATAGTATTCCAGTGGAAGAAAAACTAACTTTAGGTAAATGTAAAATCTGAATCTTTAGAAATAAACATGCTTAAGAAAACTGAATTAAATTGTTTTGATCTAAGTTGTCCATAAGCCTTGAGAGTTTATAAATAGGTTTTTTTAATGCATGTAGACTAACCCAAAAACAATTTTATAATATTAAAAGGAAACACTTATCTGTGGGCCTTATTATACAAATTCAAAAGAAAAGCTGAGGGGTAGATCATGTTAAGGGGAAAAACCAAAACCAAAAAAGCAAAAACAAAAACAAACCTCTATCTTACACTAAACACCCAAAGGTTTAAAAAACAAAATAATTAAATCTCAACTGGTGACACAGGGATTATCTGCTGACCCCAGAGGTTTATCTGACCATTCCTTTAATGATCTCCAACTCAGAAACAGGTCTGGCAGTAAGAAGTCTGCATGGTACTCAAAGAGAGCTGGCAGAACCAGATGTTTTTAAGAAAGGAGAGCAGACCTACCCTTTTGAATAACTACCAGCTGTGCTGTTTCATGTTCTGTACCAAAGCTGTGACCTGTTGGTATTTTCTCCTCCCTAAACTCCTGAATTTTGAGACAGAGTCTTGTTCTTTCGCCCAAGCTAGAGTGCAGTGGCGCGATGTTAGCTCGCTGCAACCTCTGCCTCCTGGGTTCAAGCGATTTTCCTGCCCCAGCCTCCTGAGTAGCTGGGACTACAGGTGTGCACCAATTTAAGGAACTAGTTAACAAAATGAAGTTAGTCTACCCTTGCTGTTTTGTGTTCTGCTCCAAAGCTATGGCCAGTGAGCCAAAAATTCTAGCACTTTCTCCTCCCCACCAAACTCCTCTGCATTTAAGAAGCTAGTTGGCAAAATGAAGTCAATCTATGAATCAAGCCTGCATTCAGTCTGTCACTAAGTAGGCATAGCACATTACTGCTAAAGTTCTCCAAAATATTACCCACCCAAAAATCTTTTAAAAAAAAAAAAAAAAGCATCTTCAGATATCTGAAAAATGAAGCCAAAAGATCAACTATATAGTTATATATAGTTATTCCATAATATAGAGAAAGAATTTATAAACTATATAGAAAATACCTCCTATATTAAGAGTGGGTTAACAGGGAGATGCATGTATATTTTATTTATGTATATAAATAACATATATATGTTATAATACATATAAATACACACACATATACATAAACTATTAAGGGAGAGACATGAAAATGATGAGCTACAGCATAACCTACAAAACACAAATGGCTGCATTTCTGGAAAGAGGGGCAGAGTTTAATTATACCACAGAACAGTATCCTCCTCAGCTTCTCAGAATCAGCTGCCGTCAGGCACCAAGAGAATTTCATATAGAAATATACTATGCAGAACTAAGGTTATTTTCAAGTCTAATTAGTTGGTCTCAAATTCCATCATGCCCATAAAAATCTTCCATGACTTCCTCATAGCCACTCTTCCAATGAAAGCATCCACCCCTCTAGGTGATAAAAAAAATTTAATCTGTATTTGTTGAAGTTTCTTTCATTTGCCTCTAAGTTCATAATACACTAATCTGCATAACTTGCACAACCTTCTAGAAGTAGAAACATGACTTGCATAGCACCTTAATTGTACAAGTACAGAAAAAAAAGCTTCTAATAATTAGAACAGTGTCTCATATACAGTAGGTATTCAGTAAATGAATAAAGGAATTAATTCTAATGAATATTACTATCTCCCCCCATAAAGATACATATATTAAAGGGGCTCCAAAAATCCCCCCCTTTTTTTTTTTTTGAGATAGAGTCTCATTCTGTCACGCAGGCTGGAGTGCAATTGTGCAATATTGGCTCACTGCAGCCTCTGCCTCCCAGGTTCAAGTTATTCTCCTGCCTCAGCCTCCCGAGGAGCACCCGCCACCATGCCCTGCTTTTTTTTTTTTTTTTTTTTTTTTTTTTTTGTATCTTTTACTGGAGACGGGTTTCACCATATCGGCCAGGCTGGTCTCGAACTGCTGACCTCAGATAATCCACCTGCCTCAGCCTCCCGAAGTTCCCGGATTACAGGTGTGAGCCACCACGCCTGGCCCAAAAATCCTCACTTTTCTCTAGACAGCTAATGACGGGGCAATGCCATAAATACAACATGATGATCAAGTCTCTTCCTCTCTCTCTCTCTCTCTCCCCCTCACCTTCTCTCTCATACTCTCTCACTGCTCTCTCTCACACACTCTCACATGTCCATTCGATACCAAAACCAAATATAGAGTACTTGTTTACCCCCTTTCCCTGACTTCCTACCTTGAATAAAACCCCTAGCAGCATTTATAGCATTGCATCCCCCTAGAAATCACCTCAGGAGTTGCCCAAAGAGCAAGTTGCCATTCTAATTACATCTTCAGGAGAAAGACTTTTCCTAACTTGGGTTCCCTGGTGTTTTCTGTCTCCCCTAATGGGTATAATCAATCCCTGCAATTTATCTATAGTCCAGCCCCTGCCCATGGGCCACATACTCTTAAAATTAATAGCTCTTCGTTATTAGGCACACTTACATGTGTGAAAGTTTGGGGGCAAGACATGTTTAACTTATCTTCCACTTTGTCCTAATTAAATACTACTAGACAGGATTTTCACACAATCACTCTCTCCAATAAATATGCAAGCATCCAAAGAACACATGAAAACCAAGGCTATAAGAATCATATTCATTTCTAAGCATTATTTACTTAAGTCTAAAAAAATAGCTGGATGATATATAAAAATGTGGAGAAGCTATAGGGGGAAATGGCAACACAACAGAGTATAAATAAAATAGAATTGCAAGTCTGAAAAAATCCTGTGATGACAAGGATGGACAGAGTGCAGTCCCGTGTTCCTTCACAACAGGGATATACTCTGAGAAATGCATTCTTTGGCAATTTCATCATTATGCAGGCATCACAGTGTACTTACACAAACCGAGATGGTACAGCCTATTACATACCTAGAATATACGGTATGTCCTATTGCTCCGAGGCTACAAACCTGTACAACATGTTCCTGTAACAAATACTATAGGCAAATGTGAAACAATGGTAAATATTTGCATATCTAAACATAGAAAAGGTACAGTAGTCGACATTATAATCTTATGGGACCATCCATACATGCAGGTTATGGTTGACTGCAATGTCGTTTTGCAGCGCATGATATACACAGAAAAGGATAGAAGACTAATCAGACATAAGTTTTAGATACACATAACCTACAAGCCATCATCAACTTGGCAGCATAACACAGGAAATGTTAACGCTGGTGTCCACTAACCACAGGGAACATGGACACTCTTCTCACTGTTAAGATACCTCTCGCTTTACCTGGCATGGAAATATCTTCTACTGTCAAAAGAAGACTGTCTCTCTCTGTTTATGCTTTTCAGTAAATGCCAGTAAATTGGACATATTTTAGACATAATTTGCTTATGCTTACTGAAATCTGTATTTAGTTATGGTCAAGAAAATGCTACTCTCGCCAGACACGGTGGCTCACGCCTTTAATCCCAGCACTTTGGAAGGCCAAGGTGGGCAGATCACCTGATGTCAGGAGTTTGAGACCAGCCTGGCCAACATGGTGAAACCCCATCTCTACTAAAAATACAAAAAATTAGCCAGGTCTGGGGATGGGCGCCTGTAATCGTAGCTACTTGGGAGGCTGAGGCAGGAGAATCACCTGAACCCAGGAGGCAGAGGTTGCAGTAGGCTGAGATCGTGCCACTGCACTCCAGGCTGGGGGACAGAGTGAGACTCTGTCTCAAAAAAAAAAAAAAAAAAAAGAAAAAAACGCTATTCTCTCAAGAACTCAATCATAAACTCATTAACTACTGTATCTGAGAAAAAAAAGATTAATTGCTTACAATTAAATATATTTATAAGTAAATGGATGACTATTAATATATTGTTAATAACTATTAAAATACAATGGAAAAGCCTGTATTACGTTAAACACGGCCAGAATCTTTTTATGTATCCAAGAAGTCTCTGCCTATGTGATTTAGGAACTTTTTCTTTCAGAACCATGCTCTCATCTCCCCTCTGTCACAATTGGATTAAATGGATCTTTCCTGAGAGCTGAGACACAGCCACACTTAACAGCAGCACACTGGCTGCCCCAGCAAAGGAGCAAATGACTCATAGCACCTGCTGGTTTGAACTCAGCCCTTGTACTACATTAGCTCTTATGACCTACTGGAATCAAAATCAGAAATCAGGAAAACAAACAACATGCAAAATATAAATAGGAATACAAGTGAGAAGTCAGAAAGAAATACAGAAATAAAAATCACAATTCTGAAGCTTCATTGTTCAAGACATTCCAACAAAACTGACAAATAAGTTCAATTTTGGAAAACCATTTCTAATAGTATATTCCAGTCATTTCACTATTAACAAATTATGGGGCTTCCTATCTTGAGATAATGGAAGAGTCAGGTTCACACTAGAAGTGAGAAGATCATGAAGACGACACTCTTTTTTTTTTTTTTTTTTTTTTTTTGAGACAGAGTCTCGCTCTGTTGCCAGGCTGGAGTGCAGTGCTGTGATCTTGGCTCACTGCAATCTCCGCCTCCCAGGTTCAAGCAATTCCCCTGCCTCAGCCACCCAAGTAGCTGGGACTACAGGCGCACCCCACCACGCCCGGCTAACTTTTTATATTTTAGTAGAGACGAGGTTTCACCATGTTGGCCAGATGATCTCTACCTCCTGACCTTGTGATCAGCCCACCTCAGCCTCCCAAAGTGCTGGGATTACAGGCGTGAGCCACTGCGTGATGGCACTCTTTTTACAGCTGGCCACAGAACAGTAAGCAAGAGAGCTATTAACCAACACACAGTAAGGAGAAAAGACAATGATTGATAGGATCATAAGAGAAGAAAATAACAATCTTAATTTTCAGCTGGACACGGTGGTTCACGCCTGTAATCCCAGCACTTTGGGAGGCTGAGGCGGGCATATCACTTGAGGTCAGGAGTTCGAGACCAGTTGGCAACCACGGTGAAACCCCATCTCTACTAAAAATACAAAAATTAGCCAAGCATGGTGGTGCGCACCTGTAATCCCAGCTACTCAGGAGAATCGCTGGAACTCAGGAGGCAAAGGTTGCAGTGAGCCAAGATCGCACCACTGAATGCCAGCCTGGTCTCAAAAAAAAAAAAAAAGAAAGAAAAAAAAAATCTTAATATTCTTCATTGGCTAACTTCATATACCAAGCCTACTTTTAGAGGAAAGAGGCTGAATAATCACATACCCCTAAAGCAGTACCCCTGGAAAAAGTCACTTTGGGAACATAAGAAGTTGGCTTTCTTTAAAATGGAAAATGTTTCTCTGTTTCATAAACAAAGAAGGCCTAAAACACTACTCCAAGGAAGACCATTAAAATGCTGGATTCACCTAGAACTAAAATTAACATTTTTAAGCTGGAATTTAAAGGAAAAAAAGCACATATATAGTCTGACTTTTATCGCTTTTCCAATTCCTAATACAAGATTTTTTAAATCCTATGTGATGCAATACAATTTAATAAGATTCCAGTTGTGCTAAATATAACTCCAAATGTTACTTTTAAAGTGCATTGAAAGGAATGGTCTAGCACAAATTCGAATATATGAACTTCACAGTAATGTAAACTGGTCATTCCAGCCTTTTCTTTTTTGAAAATTAGTCACTAGTAGTCAAAAAAATTTTAAGGTACATTACACCTAGTCTCTCTCAATTCATAGTTTCTACTTCAGTAACTTAATTATGATTTACTATACATCTATAATATATAGCGCATCACTGTGGCATGACATTTAAACCACAATGTTCACACTGTATAAGTGCACATAGCTATGTGTCTCCCCATATATACTCTAGTTGAATATAATAATGAGAAGAGTGTCTCTTGTTAATCATATAAACAAAAGAGCTGGAGCCTTAAAAAAAAAAAAAAAAAAAAAAACCCGAGCATTTTGACCAGTAGAAAAGGAACAGGAGGATATCCCACACAGAAAGATGTGAACAAAGTCAGAGAACCATAAGGCACATCTCAGGAATCTAGCACAGCAAAAGGCTCCGTGCAAAAAGGAAAGGAGAAAAAAATAGCCTAGAAGGCTAGGCTGAGTTCAACCATCAAGGGCTTTCAATACCAAAGTTCACAGATTTTAAGCTTCATTCTCCAGGCAACAGTCAACAGAGGATTTTAAGCAGAAGGAGTGACCATTATAAACGGTGCCAAATATGGCATTTCCACAGATAAGAAACTGTAAATTTTACATAACATTTCCTTTGGCTTTGCTATTTATAACTCTTAACTATTAAAATACAGGCTGGCCGGGTGCAGTGGCTCACCCCTGTAATCCCAGCACTTTGGGAGGCTGAGGCAGGTGGATCACGAGGTCAGGAGATCGAGATCATCCTGGCTAACACGGTGAAACCCCGTCTCTACTAAAAATACAAAAAATTAGCCAGGTGTGGTGGCAGGCGCCTGTAGTCCCAGCCGCTCGGGAGGCTGGGGCAGGAGAATGGTGTGAACCTGGGAGGAGGAGTTTGCAGTGAGCCGAGATTGCGCCACTGGACTCCAGCCTGGGTGACAGAGCGAGACTCCGTCTCAAAAAATAAAATAAAATAAAATAAAATAAAATAAAATAAAATACGGGCTGAGATGTCAACATCATGGCTATCAGCACTCAACATTTCTTTTCTCAAGACAATTAAAAATCCACATTTCCTTGCTTAGCATAAACTTTCTAGAAAGGCTCTTTGTCTTTCTGCCCCATTTTATCTAAAATAAATAGCACAAACCAGAGGAAAAGAGTCTTTTCTAACATTTGTTCAATCTAAAAGCTAAATCCAGCATGTAGGATATACTTACTTTATTGCTATACATGATTGGCTCTCTTCTTCACTCCAGGAGGCTATTTTTGATTTGTTGGACGTATAAGCAAGGAAGAAGGAGTGGGAACAATTTCTCAGAGCCCCCAGGATACTTATTCATATAAGTTTACTCCAACTTCCCCTTCACTTTTCCCAAATAAATTCTTCTTGATTACTATAATTATTAGTTTTGTTATATTAACAGAATTTGAAAGCTTTTTCCAGTGGTTTTTACTTAGACTGTAACTCTGTTCCCAGTGTCCAGTCTAGGTTTTCTCATTTGTTTAAAATATTTATCCAGCTGCATTAACTCTCAAAAGCCTGTAAGTCCTAAAGACTACTAAAGCAACAATTGTACCTAAAGATAACCCCAACAATACCACTGCTCATCCCTGCTCCATGCCAACTTAAAAGCAGAAAGAATATGGAGTTCCTAGGAATATAATAAACATCTTGTTGCCCTGGTGCCTACACAGCTCACTCTTGAACTTCAAGTAAAAGGTAAGAAACAGAAAAAGGGGAAACAGGCCGGGCGTGGTGGCTCACGCCTGAAATCCCAGCACTTTGGGAGTTGGAGAGGGGAGGATCACTTAAGGCCAGGAGTTCAAGACCAGCCTGACCAACATGGTGAAACCCCATCTCTAACAAAAACACAAAAATTAGCCAGGCATAGTGGTGCGCACCTGCAGTCCCAGCTACTCAGGAGGTGAGGCACAAGAATCACTTGAACCTAGGAGGCGGAAGTTGCAGTGAGCTGAGATCGCACCACGTCAATCCAGCCCAGGCAACAGAGCAAGATACCATCTCCGAAAAAAAAAAAAAGAAAGAAAAGGCAAGAAAAAGGGAAAATAACACCAACTTTCCTTCTAAGGAATTCATATACGGCTGCTTCCCTTACCCCTCCTTTTACATTTTAAATTATCGATCCATTACAACTAGACTACATGCTATTTTAAAGTCCAGGGCCCAGGCCTAGTAATGGGCATTTTACACAGAAGGTACAGAATAATAATTTTTTGAAACAAGTATTTCTTGAATTAAGGTTTCTGCTCATCTATTATTACCACTTTTATTCCTATAAAGTTTCTGCTATTAACATTAGTGACTTCTGTTCTTTCTTCCCGACCTCAAAGACACTAACATATCCAAGAATGAAAACTCATGACTGGAGAGTTTGAACTACACAACTACTATGGTACCAACAACTACTACAGTATCAAACTGAAGTTTAGAGAAAGTAAGTTTAGAGTCATATTAAAGAAAAATGTTTGTGGCCATTTAGAGTTTAAACCACAATTCATATGCCCCACATGCTTCACTAACAAGACTAGAAAGCTTTTGGGAACACTGTAGTGAAGTATAAACAGTCTTATATAAACTTTTTTTAAACATTGAAAGCGACCAGCCTGTGAAAGCTCTTTTAGCAAATGCTAACACATTTTTCCTAGCACTACCATCTCAAACACCAAACAGCTTTATGGTGACAGCAAGCGGCAATGTCCAAGATAGTCCACCATTTAAACTGCTAAATGCCTGGCCCAAAAAAATCATCAAAAGGGCACTACTGAGCTAAGGCAAAGGAAGCATATTAATACATCTCTTTACTGACAAAATGTTATAGATTTTTTAAGTACATGAGAGAAACACAGCATTTAAGTAATCAAAATCCTAAGCAAACATTTAATAATGGCAGGAGGAGGTGTGGCTCAGTTTTTGTTTACGATCTATTTACTAAAGCAGCTTAGCAACATCTATCCTAAACATATCCAGAAGGCAAGTGTTGGTCATAATCCTTCTTTCCTAATAAGCATAAAGGGCCAACCCTTGGTCTCTGGGGGATATAACAGAACCATCTGGGGAAAAACAAAAGATGTCTGGGTTAGAAGGAAATATTTTCCTAAGAACGCAACAATTTTTTCCACTCTCATTTTCTTTTAGGACTAAGCCTTTAGACAAGGGTACTAGGCAGCAGCAGTCAGGGCATTACTGTTTAATTATCTGATAATCCAAACCTTGGAGCTGAAGGTAAATCTGAGCACGCAGAATGATTTGTAACAGCCCAGCTAACTTTGACTGTCACCAGCCAGATCAACTACAGAAAAGAATAAAGGCTCATGAAGCAAATCAGTCTTCCAATGGCAAAAAAGTCCATATATCCAACGTCCATGAATATGCAAATCTGCCAATACAAAGGGTTTTAAACACTTAAATTGTTTATACTAATTTACTAAGTTACTTTTGAAAATTTTTTAAGTATTAATTTGTGTTGATTTACAAAACAAGAATTTTTTTTTGCACCAATGTCACTAGCCAAGAAACAAGTGCTTACAACTGTTTTAATAGAGCAACATATACTCATTGTAGAAACTAAAATTAACTAAAGAAGTACATAACATGGGAAATGACAGTCTCCTATCCCATCCCCTAGAGACAACCACTATTAACACTTTAAACCCCGGTATTCTGCAACGTTCTGTGATTACAAAATATTAATAACAAGGTTGAAAATCCACAAAGATATTCTATATAATTAGGCACCTTTTCCACCCCTATACCCAACTAGTGAAACTAAAATAGTCTACAATGTCCCTGCCAAGTGTTCATCCAGCTTCTGCTTGAACAAATCCTGTGATATAGATCTGATTACCTCGCAAGGTAGTCCACTCTACCTTACAACAGCTTTATTTTAATACTAAGTGGCTAGTTACCTTCCCATTAGATCATTCTGGTTTCTCTCTTGAATATGCCTTTGTTTTTAAATGCTTACCATTAAAGTAAGGTACCTAGACATGAACACAATACTTTGGGACAATCATAGTCCTCATTCTGGACACCACGCTTCTATTAATAGAGCCCAGATCGCACTGTGGACTCATGATGAACATGCTGTCAAGTGAAACCCTCCAGGTATTTTTCATATTACCTGCTATTAAACCACATCACATCCATTTACAATAACACTAACTTTTTAAATCATATATGGGATTTTGCACTTATCAATGTTGAATACGTTTTAATCAATTAAGTCAATTCTTTCAGTCTGATAACTATTTTCAATCTCTAGTCTGAAAAAAAACCCAAGACACTTTAATAATACAATTTATTTTCATTGCCAACTCCAGGTCGTATATGGATTTGCAAAGCAAGTCTAAACATTCTATCCATGTCATTAATAAAAATGCTGAACACTGAAATACTACTCAGCTATCAAAAAAAAAAAAATTCTGATACATGATACAACATAGACGATTTTTTTTTTTTTTTTAAAGACAATCGCACTCTGTCACCCAGCCTGCACTGCAGTGGCCTGATCACAGCTCACTGAAACCTCAACCTTCTGAGCTCAGGCAATACAGCCTCAGCCTCCCTAGTAGCTGGGACTGCAGGTGTGCACCACGACACCCAATTAATTTTTTTTTAATTATTTGTAGAGACGGGGTCATGCCTGTAATGCCAATACTTTGGGAGGTCGAGGTGGGAGAATAGCTTGAGCCAGGAGTTCAAGACTAGCCTGGGCAACATAGTGAGACCTGTCTCTACAAAAAAAAAAAAAAAATTTTATTAGCTAGGCATGGTGTCACACGCCTTTGGTCCTAGCTACTTGGGAGGCTGAGGTGGGAGGACTGCTTGAGCCTAGGAGGTCAAAGCTGCAGTGAGCCATGACGAGGCCACCAAGCTCCAGCCTGGGTGACAGAGTGACCCTGTCTCAAAAAAACAGTTATTGTTTATAAGGAAATTATTAAAACCTTGGTTCACTATCCAATATCTTAACTTTAAATTTTCAAATATTTCAAAATTAGTAAGTATTACAATGCCTAAAGCACAGCGCAGTCCAACAGAATATGTGAGCCACATATATAATTTTAACTAGGCCAGTAGTCACATTCATAAGACAAAGACAAAATTAATTTTAATAACATTTTACTTAATACAATATACAGGAAATATTATTGCAACATATAAATAATCCAATGTGTATTTTATACTTGTAGTACATAGCAGTTTGGACTATACACACCTCAAGTCACATGTGGCCAGTGACTAAATGTCCATTTTAGATCTCAGTGAAGCAAGGAAGAATTTCTTTCTTTCTTTTTTAGAAACAGGATCTTGCTCCATCGCCCAGGCAGGAGTGCAGTGGCTCGATCATGGCCCACTGCAGCCTCGAACTCCTGGCCTGAAGGGATCCTCCTGCCTCAGCCTCCCAAAGTGCTAGAATTACAGGTGTGAGCAACCACACCCAATCAGGAATTTCTTTTGTAGTATTCATCAGTTTTTATAGACTCTGCTTCTAGTTCTTACTTATAATTTCCAATTAACATAATTATTATTTACTTCTGAGGAATTTTTCTTTCCTTCTTGGACCACATTCCCTTTAAAGTTTCTGTTAACAGACTCCTACTATAATTTTCTGAATTTTAAAAAAATTACTTTTGAAATAATTTTTCCAAATTTTCTCCAATAAGCATATTGTACCATCATAATAAAAAGTTAATTCTTTAAAACAAACAAAAAAAGCAGGCCCAGGTTTACTGTATCTACCTTCTGTGAAATTAAATTACCAGAAAGGCTTGTCAAGACTGAGTAGATGCTGCAAGTTAAGCTATATAAAATTATCTAAATTTTCCTTTAAAAAAAAAATACATATATATATGTGTGTATTTGAAACATATATATCAGGTACCATCAACAGAGTACTCATTATGTGCCAAGCACTGCCCTAAATACTTTTCACACGTTGGTTCATTTTATCTTCACAACAACCTTACAAGATTTCCCTTTTTTTAGACATGGGGGTCTGGCTGTGTTGCCCAGGCTGGACTCGAATTCCTGGGCTCAAGCAATCCTCCTGCCTCAGTACAAGATAGTTTTTTTGTTGTTGTTGTTTTTGAGACAGACAGAGTCTCACCCTGTCACCCAGGATGGAGTGCAGTGGCACGATCTCAGCCCACTGCAACCTCTGCCTTCCGGGTTCAAGCAACTCTGCTGCCTCAGCCTCCCAAGTAACTGGGATTACAAGCACGCGCCACCACACCCTGCTAATTTTTGTATCTTTAGTAGAGATGGGGTTTCACCATGTTGGCTAGGCTGGTCTTGAACTCCTGACCTCGTGATCCACCTGCCTTGGCCTTCCAAAGTGCTGAGATTACAGGCGTGAGCCACCGCGCACAGCCTCAAGATATATTTAATCCATCCCATTTTACAGATGAAGACTGAAGTTTACAGAGATTAATTCCCTTGTCCAAGGTCACTCAAAGAGGAAAGGGAGAGTTAAAATTTGATCTGAAATTCAGTCTGGCACCAAAACCTGTGCTTTTTCCAACCTTCTCTACCTTTCTTTCAGCACTATTATTTTCTTCCATTTAATATTAATCTGACATAAATGCTCTTACTGAAAGATTATGTTAACCTCACTAAATGTAGAAAAAGCACTCAAAAGGGCCATTTTCATCTCATGGATGCCCTCGCCTATCATTTAATCAAGGTAAGAATATATTCAGTAGCTTTCATTTGCTGCTACAAAAGTTGGTACACCATAGCTACATGATCTAGTTAAACCAATTATGAATTCTTTAAACCCAAATTTCTGGTGAGGAAAGGTAAAACAAATACATAATCAACATGTTATGTACAAAACTGTACAAAACTAAGCACAGGTGTTTCTTATATTCCTGATGAGGAAGTGTGCTTAAGGAGCATACCAGAAACCAAGGGCAGTTTGACACACTCAGAAGTTATAGATTACCTGCTCAATCAAATTCCCACAGGAATTCTAGAGCTTTAATTCGGTTCACCACATCCTATCATGTTTGATCTACATTAGCAGTGCTTTATAATTTCTTTCACATATCTGTCTGTTCGCATCAACAGTCTCCATCTCATTTTCTTAAGAATTATAGTTTAATCTCTTGCTGACCAGCATTTAAAATAACTGAAGGATACTGAAAAGGGCACAAAACTGCCTTGTTTGAAAAAATATTCTAAGAGTTATCAAATAGATGAACTAAATGAATAGATGCCAGATTCATAATGAATTAAAAAGGAGCTTTAAAAAGGCATCCTTACTCTTACAACAACAGAAAGACAACCCAATTTAAAAATGGGCTAAAGTGCTGAATAGGTATTTCTCCAAAGACACACTGAACATCATCTGTCATTATGGAAAGCAAAGCAAAACCACAATGAGATGCCACTTCACATCCACTAGGATGGCTAAAATAAAAAAGACATGAAGAAGTGCTGACAAGGAGACAGGGCAATTGGAACCCTCATACATTGTTAGTGGGATTAAAAAATGGTAGAGCCACTTTGGGAAATGTTAATAGTTTAGCAGTTCCTCAACAAATTAACCACAGGATTACCCTGTCTCAGCAATTCTACTCAAAGGTATATACCCAAGAGAAATAAAAATATTTGTCCAAATATTTGTCCAACCTGTACACAAATGTTCATAACAGCATTATTCATAATAGTAAAAAAAACCCACCCAAATGTCTATAAACTGATGAATGGATATTTATATCATTATTGTTTAGCAATAAACAGGAATAAAATGTCAAAACATCCTACAACATGAATGAACCCCAAAAACATTATGTTAAGTCAAAGAAATTAGTCACAAAAGGCCAAGTATTATATGATTCCATTCAAATGAAATGTCCAGAAGAGGAAAATCTATAGAAATAAGAAAGATTAGTGATGGCCACAGGCTGGGTATAGAGGGGAATAGACAGTGATTGCTAAACATGGGTTGTTGGGTTTTTCTTTTTTTTTTCCTGCAGTGATGGAAACATTCTGGAATCAGATATTAGTGATAGTCACAGTTGCAGAATTCTGTGACTACTTTAAAACCATTGAATTGTGGCCGGGCGCGGTGGCTCAAGCCTGTAATCCCAGCACTTTGGGAGGCCGAGATGGGCGGATCACGAGGTCAGGAGATCAAGACCATTCTGGCTAACACAGTGAAACCCCGTCTCTACTAAAAATACAAAAAAAAAAACTAGCCGGGCGAGGTGGCGGGCGCCTGTAGTTCCAGCTACTCAGGAGGCTGAGGCAGGAGAATGGCGTGAACCCGGGAGGCGGAGCTTGCAGTAAGCTGAGATCCGGCCACTGCACTCCAGCCTGGGCAACAGAGCCAGACTCCGTCTCAAAAAAAAAAAAAAAAAAAAAAAAACCACTGAATTGTATACTTTAAAAGGGTGAACGTTATGCTATGTGAACTGGATCTCAATAAAGCCGCTGCTTTAAAAAAGGAAATTCCTACTCTTTGACACTGAAGTTAAGGACAGCTACAGCTTTCCAATATCCATTCCTTGGGCACTCAGTGGCAAGATATCTACAATAAAAGGATCTAAATCTGAACAAGTGGAGTTAGTTTCCATTTTCTCACAGGCTTGATCTCTACACATCCTTTTTTTTTTTTTTTCTGGCCACTTAAAAAGAATGAGGCAGCCAGGTGTTGTGGCTCACACCTATAATCCAGTGCTTTGGGAGGCTGAGGATCACTTGAGACCAATTCAAAACCAGCCTGGCCAATATAGTGAGACCACATCCCTACTAAGAAGAATTTTTTTAAAAAAATTAACTAGGGCCGGGTGTGATGGCTCACGCCTGTAATCCCAACACTTTGGGAGGCCAAGGCAGGTGGATCCCTTGAGCCTAGGAGTTTGAGACTAGCCCGGACAACATGGCCAAACTCCATCTCTCTAAAAATATAATAATTTTTTAAAAACCGACTGGCTTAAGGCTAATCAGAACTCACACCTGAAACCTTCAGAAATCATACTGCTGGTGCACAATGGGGAAAAGTTGTTGCAGAATCAACCACTGCATGGCTCACAGTGCATTGCTGCATACTTAATCTTATCTGATCTTACAAAAGAAGTATTAGAAAGATCCAAATGATATACACATGGGAAAAGGGATTTTGTCTTCTCATTTTTAAACTATGTTAAAGCTTTCTGCCTATTTAGGATAAAGAGGTCATATTCAGAGACTGTTCACATGTATGCATTCTCAGCAAAACATCTACAGGGTGTGGTCATCAGATATTATTTAAAAGGACCAATAAGCCAGGCACGGTGGCTCACACCTGTAATCCCAGCACTTTGGGAGGCCGAGGCGGGCACATCACCTGAAGTCAGGAGTTCGAGACCAGCCTGGGCAACATGGCGAAACCCCATATCTACTAAAAATACAAAAATTAGCTGGGCATGGTGGCACGTGCCTGTAATCCCAGCTACCCAGGAGGCTGAGGCAGGAGAATTGCCTGAACCCGGGAAGCGGATAGGTGCTGCACTCTAGCCTAGGTGACAGAGTGAGACTCCGTCTCAAAAAAAAAAAGGACCAATAGGAGAACAAATTTTAAAAGAATGCTAAAGGCTGGGCATGGTGGCTCATCCCTGTAATCCCAGCACTTTGGGAGGTCAAGGCAAGTGGATTACTTTAGGTCAGGAGTTCGATACCAGCCTGGCCAACATGGTGAAACCCCATCTCTACTCAAAATACAAAAAATTAGCCAGGTGTGGTGGTGAACACCTGTAGTCCCAGCTACTAGGGAGGCAGAGGCAGGAGAATCGCTTGAACTCCGGAGGCAGAGGTTAACGGTGAGCCAAGATCACGCCACTGCACTCCCGCCTGGATGACACAGCCAGACACTGTCTCAAAAAAAAAAAAAGAATGCTGAAGAGAGACACAGCAATGGTTCTTAAGCACAGGTGATATTTGGTAAAGTCTAAAGACATTTTTGGCTATCAGCTAGGGAGGGAAGCGCTACCCGCACCTAGTGGATAGAGGCCAGGGATGCTACTAAACATCTTACAATGCACAAGAGAGCCTCTCAATGATCTGAAACAAAGTATCAGACATGCCAAGGTTGAGTAACTCTGAGTACTACCACCTACAGTCCTGTTAGTGCATCTAAAGTCCAAATACTACTCCACAGTATGAAAGTATTAATCTATCTGTTCTAGTGTGAGAAGCTGAGTTTCACAAATGAAAAAGAGTGAGCAAGAAGCAGAAACCACTTTAATCAGAGTGGTTACTGTTCTAACATTCCAAAAGCAAATTTATCTCATGTGTTTGTGGGACTGATTTCTTTTTTAAAAGGAATATAAAAAGCAGTTTCCTTTTTTTCTCTTTTGAGGCAGAGTCTTGCTCTGTCACCTAGGCTAGAGTGCAGTGACGCAATCTCGGCTCATGGCAGCCTCTGCTTCCTAGGTTCAAGTAATTCTCCTGCCTCAGCCTCCCGAGTAGCTGGCGCATGCCACCATGCCCAGCTAAATTTTTTTTGTATTTTTAGTAGAGATGGCGTTTCTCCATGTTGGTCAGGCTGGTCTCGAACTCCTGACCTCAGGTGATCCACCCGCCTTGGCTTCCCAAAGTGCTGGGATTACAGGCATGAACCACCGCGGCCGGCCTAAAATACAATTTTCTATCACTTTACTATATAATGCTATTCTTTAATAGGAAAGATCTATCAGTGTACATTTAGGTTTAGAGCCTTTTGGTATTTTGAAGCAGTCCTAAAAGCTAGCACAATACAAGTAACTGCAACCATAATACACTGTTCCTGGATACCAAGGTAAGAAGAATGAAGAAGCAATTCTTTTCAAGGCCCACCAGATTTGGACACTAGAATAAAAACAGGCTTCATTCCTCTACTCACTAGAAACATAGTCTTTCTAGTATTTATCTTTGCTAGATCCCTCATGTTATTCTCCTCCTAAACAAATATACAAATAATTTTAGTCCCTTCATGGTATCCAATAGTTCATGGGGTTTAATAACACAGGAATGCCTTTCTTATCCATATACCTATAATTTCATCCCTACTCTCAACAAGTCATTCTCAGAGTAGGAAAGGAAATAAGCGGAGTGTCCTCAAACTTATGTTAAAACAGAACCTTCTCCCCAGTGTTATCTCATACTATACTCCCTCTCATTCCCACACTCCCACCACATTAGCCATCCTGCTACTCTTTCCTGTTGTAAGTATAAGACCATATAATATCCATGCCCTAAACCCCCAACCCAATCTCAAACCAGGGGCGTTTCACTTGTTCCCTCTACTGAAATACTCTTCACCCATATCTTTTTTTTTTAATGTAATACTGTTTATTTAACTTCAAAAACATTTCAGCATTCTAAACATACAAAAAATAATAATAATAACAGAACGTTGCAAATCATGTTTAAGTACAGGAGGTTCTTGAACTTTCATTGATGCAGTGGCTCTTTGCTTTGCTGACAATGAAGAGTTCTACAGTTTGTTTAAAAACAAAGTTAAAAACTATCGCACTTAAAAAAAAAAATTATCATGCCAGCTGACCCCCCTTTGTCCACAGCTAAGATGGCAGCAGAACGCTATGTCACTATATACAGAAACAAGACAACCTGAAGCTAAATGGATGCCCCCTGCAGAGTCAACAGGTTCAGCCTCACAGTGCACACCCTGAGCTACAGCCTCTCCAAAAGGCATCTTCCCCACAGCCTCAACGCCGAGCAAGGAGCATCAAGAGTTTGTCTTGATTGTTTTGTTCTTTTTACAAACTATAGATATATACAGTTGAAAACTCAGGATTTCTAGCCAATAACCATAGTTAACACCACCTTACAAACTAAAAAAAAAAAAAAAAAAAAAAGCCAGAAACATCTTTAAATGCCTTGTCACACCAACAGCAAAGTGCACAGAGTGAGGAGAACAAGAAGAGGGTCTTTTCATTTTAAAAATGTTTGGAAATATGTACAACTTTGATACAGTTTCAGGGTGCTCCAGACACCCATGGCCACTTCATGTAAACCAATGACAATTTCTAGAGCACTTTGAAAGACTACAATATGATCATGATCAAATTTTGTAATTAAACCTAGTGAAGGCAACAGACACTTCTCAAATAAGAGATGTGTCAATTATCGTGCTCCCCTAAGTATTCACAAGGAGACAGATAAACAGTTTCTTTATTCATCCTCCTCCTCCTCCTCCTCTTCTTCCTCCTCCTCTTCTTCATCTTTCTCTTCCACCTTTTTCCAGGCAACTTTAGCAGGACCCTTTGCACCATCAAACTTTCCTTTTGACTTAAAGTCAGCAACATCCTTCTCATACTTCTCCTTCAGCTTTGCTGCCTTAGTGATGTAAGGCTGCTTTTCACTGTCATTTAAATTCTTCCACATCTCACCCAGCTTTTTTGCCACGTCTCCAATAGAGATGCCGGGGTTTGTGCATTTGATCTTGGGGCGGAATTCTGAACAGAACAGGAAGAATCCAGACGGCGGCCTTTTGGGAGCATCAGGATCCTTCTTCTTCTTGCCTCCCTTAGCTGGTCCATAATCCTTCATTTCCCGATCATAGCGCACTTTATCCGCCTTTGCCATTTTATCAAATTTAGATTTCTCTTTCCCAGACATCATCTTCTACCTCTCAGAGCACTTCTTGGAAACTTCTGCAAAATTGACAGGGACCTCTGGGTTTTTCTTCTTATGTTCTTCTCTGCACATCTGCACAAAGAAGGCATAAGCAGACATCTTGCCCTTTGGTTTCTTGAGGTCACCTTTAGCCATCCTGACTGTATTGTTCCTCTTCACCCGTATCTTTACATGGATTTCTCCTTGTCATATATGTCTCAGCTTAAGTATCATGAACTTAGAGAAATCTTCTCTGACTACTCAAATCTAAATTAATCCTCCAATCACTCCACTGTATCAAATTTCCCATAGTTTATTAATAATCGACTAGTTAAGTATTCAGTACCTTTAAACAGCCTTTCTTGTTTGGCGAATTTCTCATCCCTTAAATCCTACCTCCTCAAAATAAAAGTCAGAAATTCAGTTACCCATCCTCTCTTGCAAACCGGGAGCAGGTAATTGACCTATATTATGCCAATAAAACACATTCACATGATATTCATTAGAAGGCAAGTGATATAATGGAGACGCCATGTGAAATCCATTCTAAAGAACATTTCAGAGTTATATCAGCATTCTTTCAGAAGCAGAAATAGCAGAGGTCCTAGCAGTGGCATCTCACACTCAGCACAGACAGTTACAAGTTCTAATACCTATTCCCAGTGGCAAAAGCAGTAGTCTCCAATGATTTGGTCCAGTGGTATAATTTGGGCATTTTTCCTAGCTAAGTAGACGCCAAGACTGATTCTCTGGCATCCGTGAAGATTCTGTGAGCTATCTTATTAGATTAAAAAAAAATTTTTTTTTTTTTAATTCTGCTTAAATAAACTACTGGGCTTTGCCGTTTCAACTAAGAGCTCTGATTCATTCTTCATACATTTTTTCATCAGATTCTTACTGATATTTTCTTGTTAATTATTTATTAGCTGTCTCTCCCCACAAGAATATAAAACTTCTTAAGGACAGGGACATTATCTGTCGTGTTCATTCCTATAAACCCAATATTTACCATAGTGCTTCCCATACAAGAGGCACTCAAAAAACACTTCCTACTGCTACACAAACACATACTCGGGAACCAATATGAAGAATTCAAAGTATCAGTACTCTAGGAGTTAAGAGATAAAAAGGATCAATGTGGTCTAGAGAAAGCAAAGAGGCTTCACGAAGGCGGTGACACTTGAGTGGAGTACTGAAAAGACAGATTGTAATCAGGAATGTAGAAAGGCAGAGATGTATCTTCGAAAGGATAAAACAAATGTCTGGCACTAGGAATGAATGCAGCAGGCAGAGAGTAAAGTGGGATTAGGGAAAAGTATGTTGGGCTCGATAGGAGATATTATCAGACATGCAAGATGAGCAAGATTATGAATGGCTCTGAATGCTAGGCTTGGGGAATGTTCCATTTGATGATGTTTCAAGAACACTAATCCTCAATGAGTATTTTCATCTGTTCTTTATTCTAGATGTTATCTGCTGTGTAAAACTACAGCAGCTACCCACACGTTCTCTACAGCATTCCCTCTCTGAGCACTGGTGCTCTATATTTATCTGTTCAAGCTGAGAGACTACAAGAGGAAGAGATTCCTATAATTAATCCTCTTGCAACCAAGTGGATACTCACTTTAAAGATAAAAATCTATTGCCAAAATGGCCTTTATTTTCCAACCGCCATCCCCAAAGCCATACATTAAAATTCGTCTCAACTCAATTTATCTTCTAGTCTATTAGAATAATTTCCAGATACTAGGCTGAGGTGGGAGGATCCTTTGATCCCAGGAGTTCAAGACCAGCCTGGCAACAAAGCAAGATCCTATCTTAAAATATATAAATAAACAAAAACAGATAGGATAATCATTCAAGTATGAGGAAAAATATGGAAGGATATATATACGACATGGTTATCTTGGAGCAAAATGGGAAGGAGAGAGAACCAGGCAAGAAAGGAAGAAAGAAATTTGATTTTAGTTATATGAAAGGCAATATGTATGAACATATAGATTAATTTTTTTTTTTTTTTTGAGACAGAGTTTCACTCTTGTTGCCTAGGCTGGAGCATAATGGCGTGATCTTGGCTCACTGCAACCTCCGCCTCCTGGGTTCAAGCAATTCTCCTGCCTCAGTCTCCTGAGTAGCTGAGATTACAGGTGCCCACCACCATGCCCAACTAGTTTTTGTATTTTAGTAGAGACGGGGTTTCACCATGTTGGTCAGGCTGGTCTCGAACTCCTGACCTCAGGTGATCCACCCACCTCAGCCTCCCAAAGTGTTGGGATTACAGGCGTGAGCCACCGCGCCTGGCTTACATTTCATTTAAAATATTTTTTAGGCCTGGCGCAGTGGCTCACGCCTGTAATCCCAGCACTTTGGGAGGCCGAGGCGGGCGGATCATGAGGTCAGGAGATCGAGACCATCCTGGCTAACACGGTGAAACCCCGTCTCTACTAAAAATGCAAAAAATTAGCCGGGCGAGGCGGCGGGCGCCTGTAGTCCCAGCTACTCGGGAGGCTGAGGCAGGAGAATGGCGTGAACCCGGGAGGCGGAGCTTGCAGTGAGCCGAGATCGCGCCATTGCACTCCAGCCTGGGCGACTAAGCGAGACTCTGTCTCAAAAAAAAAAAAAAAAAAAAAAAAAAATTTTTTAAACGAAAATAGTATGAGCCAGGCACAATGGCTCACAACTGTAATCCCAACACTTTCAGAGGCCCAGGTGGGAGGATCACTTGAGATCAGGAGTTAGAGACCAGCTTAGGCAACGTAGTAGGACTCCATCTCTATAAAAAAGTTTTTAAATTAGCCAGGTGTGGGGCAGGCGCAGTGGCTCACGCCTGGCCAGCACTGTGGGAGGCCAAGGCAGGCGGATCACGAAGTCAGGATATTGCAACCATCCTGGATAACACAGTGAAACTCCATTTCTACTAAAAAAGACAAAAAATTAGCCGGGCGTGGTGGCGGGTGCCTGTAGTCCCAGCTACTCGGGAGGCTGAGGCAGGAGAATGGCGTGAACCTGGGAGGCGGAGCTTGCAGTGAGCCAACATCGCACCACTGCACTCCACCCTGGGCGACAGAGTGAAACTCCGTCTCAAAAGAAAAAAAAAATTAGCCAGGTGTGGTGGTGTGTGTATGTAGACCCAGCTACTTGGAGAGGCCGAGGTGGGAGGATTCCCTGCACCCAGGAAGTCAAGGCTCAGGAGAGTAAGCCATGCTCACACCACTGCACTATAGCCTGGATGACCACATGAGACCTTGTTTCAAAAAAATAAAAAAGTAAACACAGTATGAAAGTTATTAAAAACCAGCTAATCCAACCATCCAGATGCCCCAAAGATTCACTTATTCAACACTAAGTGCTTATTTTGTGCAATGAACTGGGAAAAAGGTTGGCATCTCCTTTCCAATAAAAAAATCTAGTACAAATAATCCATCTATTCCAAAGGATTTCCATTCCATTTTGAAGCTGATCTAATGAGAGAAAATTCTTCCATATGCTGAGCTGTAATTTGCTTCTCCATAAAGAAAAAGAATGAATCTAATCTAACCTTCATCCACATAGTTGTCTTCAAATATGTTCAAGACTAGTACTGTGTTTACTTGGCAACATTTACAGGTAGTTCCCTACTTTCATATGTAACACAGCCCTTTAAATGTGCCTAAGAGTTGAATGTCCAGATTCAGACTTAAGGGACTTAAAATGTTAAAAAGTGACAAACTTGCGGGGGGGGGGTAGAAATGCAGCTAAAATTACAAAGGATTAGTTTCCCTAATATACAAAGAACTCCCACAAATTACAAAGAAAAAACCAACATCTCTACAAGAGTTAAGGAACATGAGTTTTAGTTCACAGCAAAGGGAAAGACAGTACTTTTAAAAGATGCTCAATTTCACTTATACAAGAAAAACATATTAAAGCTTCATTGAGATACCACTTTTTCACCAGTCAGAAAGTTTAGTACCACATTGTGTTGGCAAAGACGTAAGCAGATAGTAATTCTAATACATTCTACTTTGAGGAATACATTCTATAAACTCATACACAAGCAATGATGAATGCACAAGGTTATTCACCATAGCAATTAACTGTAAAAGACTGGAAACAACATACATGTGTAACAGGGAATTGATTTTTTTAAAGTATACTATATCTTCTATATTAAAGAATCATAAGCTATTTCTTAACATTCTTGATGAGCAAATCTAGAGACAAAAGGATGGGCTTTCCAGTGATCTTAGAAGAATCTGACAGTTTGTGTTAAAAGTTCTCAAAGATACCATCTGAAACAGATGAACTTCTAAGGATGTTCTGAATAGCATTATTACAATTTGTGGCCATTACCTGTGAGTGTAGAAGAACATGGTCAGGGAGGTAACCTAATCTATTTGCAGAGCAACAAACTACAAAAGTCATCAGGTGAAAATGAGGAAAGAATGTTTACCTTTAAAATTCTCAAATGTACTAGGGAAAGGGAGGGCCCACTGAGAACCATCCCACTAACCCGACCAGTACTGGCCTTTGCAGGACACCATGAACCACACGGTCCAAACCGTCTTCTCTCCTGTCAACAGCGGCCAGCCCCCCACCTATGAGATGCTCAAGGAAGAGCACGAGGTAGCTGTGCTGGGGGCGCCCCACAACCCTGCTCCCCCGACGTCCACCGTGATCCACATCCGCAGCGAGACCTCCATGCCCGACCATGTTGTCTGGTCCCTGTTCAACACCCTCTTCATGACACCCCTGCTGCCTGGGCTTCATAGCATTTGCCTACTCCATGAAGTCTAGGGACAGGAAGATGGTTGGCAACCTGACTGGGGCCCAGGCCTATGCCTCCACCGCCAAGTGCCTGAACATCTGGGCCCTGATTTTGGGCATCCTCATGACCATTCCGCTCATTGTCATCCCGGTATTGATCTACCAAGCCCATCGATAGATCAGGAGACATCATTCAGGCCAGGAGCTCTGCCCATAACCTGTATCCCACGTGCTCCACCTTCCATTCCTGGTCCTGCCCCCAGAGCTGAGTCCTGTATCAGCCCTTTATCCTCACACACTTTTCTACAATGGCAGTCAATAAAGTATACATGTTTCTGGTTAAAAAAAAAAAAAAAAAAATTCTCAAATGTGCTAGCAAAAATAAAATATATTTTGAAAAGCATGTTGCAAGAACAAATTATTGATAGAGCCACTCTGGAATATTATGCTGCCATTAAATATGTATGACAAGTTTGTTAAATATTTTGTATAATGCTGAGCAAAAAAAGCAAAATATAGTTACATGGGTTTTTTTCTTCCTTGAGTCATCTTCAATGGTAAGTTATATGGTTTTATGTTGTATATAAAGATGACCTATTCTTTTATCAAAGCAAGATGAATTCCATTAAAAAATGTCTAGAAGGAAATACATAAAAATGTTAACAATAGTTGTCTCTGAGTAGCACTTCTTTCTTCCATTTTTCTGTACATCTCAATTTTCTATGACAAAATATTTAGTACTTTTAAAAAAATGAGTGATTCTGAATATGTTAGAAAAATAAGAATCATAGCATCATATATATGAACAGAAAACTAGGTTTATTAATTTAATCTCTGTTCTGACCAATTTGGTAATTTTTAAAAACTCAACTGCAAAAAAAAGACTAGAAAATAAACATTTTCTTTTTTTTAAGATGGAATCTCACTCTGTCAACCAGGCTGGAGTACACTGGCCCAATCTTGGCTCACTGCAAACTCCGCCTCCCAGGTTCACACCATTCTCCTGCCTCAGCCTCCCGAGTTGCTGGGACTACAGGTGCCCGCCACCACAACCGGCTAATCTTTTGTATCTTTAGTTGAGATGGGGTTTCACCATGTTAGCCAGGATGGTCTTGATCAATCCTGACCTCGTGATCTGCCTGCCTCGGCCTCCCAAAGTGCTGGGATTACAGGCGTGAGCCACTGCGCCTGGCCAAAAATAAACATTTTCTAAACATAACAGTAACAGAACAAAGGAAATTAAGCTTTGATAAGAAAAAGAGACTTTTTCTCCCATGTTCAATAGTCTTGAGAAAAGAAATAATGCAAATTTTAGTTAAAATGTCACCCAAGAAAGTAACAAAAGGTCTCATAAAAAAAAGAAACAGACTTTGTCTCTATTTCTTAATCATCTAACAGGAAGAAGTAGCAACTTTCAGTGCAAGCTACTCTCTTCTTTGATTTATAAATCAAACTCCCCCCAAAAATGGGTTATCGAAATTAATCTTGAAAAATTAATTTTTAAAAAGTAATTATAGCTATCATGTTTTCAACTCTGGTTACACTAGACTTTTGCTTGTAAAAATAGTTAAATGTTAAAAAAAAAAAAAAGAAAGAAAAAAGTGGCAATAACTACTACTCAATCTTGTTACCTCATTGTAATGTTGGCTACGCCTAGATTAAGTCAAGCGGAAGGTTAAAGTTCCTTGGTAAAATAGAAAAGAAAAAAAACAGCTGAGATTAAGGGGAAAAGGTGGCATCTAGTTCATAAGAAGTCATATACCCTCTTTTTTTTTTTTTGATGGAGTGTCGCTCTTGTTGCCCACGCTGGAGTGCAAAGGCGCAATCTCTGCTCACTGCAATCTCCGCCTCCCAGGTTCAAGTGATTCTCCTGCCTCAGCCTCCCGAATAGCTGGGATTCAGATGCCCACACCTTTTTTTAATTATAATAAATCAGTATGTTATACTAATTGATACATTTTAATATTTATACCAAGAATTCCTTATAAACCCAATTTATCTTTAAATAAAGTGTATAAATTCCATTGTTTCATAACTTAGCACAGATCTTCAAACCCACAATGATGTTACTGTGAGAACAATATACTACCAAATGTACATTTAACCATAAATATTGTTGTATTCCCCATAACGAGCTTAAGTGGATAGTAATTCAAGTTGCAATTACCAATAAGAGACCCAAACTGATTTGTTTACATGTTTCACAGATATTTTTGTTTCAAACAAAATGAAATGATTCTTTTTAAGTTTCAACAACAAATATAACCATTATCCCCACCCACAGATGACACTGCCTAGAAATAGCTGTAATGCATCACTACAGCAAGGCACTAGACGAGTACAAAAACACTGTAGTGTATATTAAAATCATCTCAGAACAACCAATAAAACAAAAATTTCATGTAGGGAGATCATGGAAGACCTTACTGAGAATATTAAGATTTGAGCAGAGACTTGAGAGGGATAAGAAATATGAAAACCTGCATATATTCAGGAGAAAAGCATTCTAATGATAGAAAACTGCAATGCAAAAATCCTATGAGGTAGGTGCATGTTCAGCATGTTTGAGGAATAGCAAGGAGGTCAGTATCACAAAATGGAGTGGGCAAGAGGGAAAGTGGCAGCAGATGGGAGTCAGACAGGGAGCCAAATGTTCAACAGTGATGTGCTCAAGCCAATACTGGCTGGAGAGCAGATTGCTGTACATTCTAGAACTTTGAATCAGCCAGAGTGGGAGTAATTTTACCAGTAAAACAGGCAAATGCTACAAATCAGAACCTTTTCCCCCTCCAGAGAGCCAGTTTATCGTCACTACCTGTAGGCCCCTTGAAGAACTCTTGTCTTTTACTGAGTGAGATCAGAAGCTACTGGATAAGTTCCCTTCTGCCTGACGTCACCATTCCCACTGCTGAGTTATGACCACAGGTAAGAAAGAACAAAAGCAGGGAGACTAATTAGAAAGCTGTTAATATAATCTAGGTGAGATACATTGTTAACCTGAACCAAAGAGCCAGTGGTGAAACAGTGAGAAGTAATCAACTCACTGTCTCACCACTGGCTCTTTTGTTCAGGCTCTGGATACAAAGAACTATTCTGATTTGCATCAGTATGTAGCAACAATTACTAAGCTTCCTATCTAGAAATCAGTATCTAACTCTAACCTAAACATGTCATTCCTGGTTCTGAATTAAGACTGTTAGTTGGATGTATAAAGTACTTCAAGAAGCTCAAATAACCAGGAGTCTTAGATGCACGTTACATATCTTCAGTTATTAAGGGTTCTATTATCATTTCAACTGATCAACATATACATGTATTGAACATCTATTATAAGACACTGCAGAGAACACAAGTAAAATCTGTAATCCAAGCCCCTTCCTCAAGGAGGTTACAATCTGAAGTTTAAACTAAAGCATCCATATATAAAAAGATAGATTCAACACAATGAAAGTATAAAATGTGTGGCAGGGCGAAGGAGTATTCTATAAATTGGAAAGGAGGAGGAAGAAATCACTGAACAGATGGGACTTGAGCTGTGCCTTGAAGGATGGATAGAGTGAGATGATGAGAAATGAACAAACGGAACAAGTAAGGGCCTAATAGGCAGTGGATCTGCAAAGTGAAAGGGCTAAGACAAAGACGGGAATGCACTTGGTGATTAAGGAGTAATCTACTCATGGCATTCAGGAGCGTGGGGAGACAGAGGTTACAATTGGGAACTATGGAGACATATACCTGAATTCCTAATTTCATTACTTACTAGCTTGGGCAAGTTACATAGGACCTTCCTGTCTTTATTTCTTCAGCAGTAGAAATTATAGTACCTACTTTATAGGACTGGTGCACAGAATATATGAAATAAAATCATATACGTATGGTATGTCACACTACCTGAAAGTTAGTAAGCAGTCACTCGTTAGCAAAACCATTACTGGCCTTTTCCAGCCCCAGCTCCAGACCCTGCAGCCGCCAAGATGTTGATGCCTAAGAAGAACCAGATTGCCATTTATGAACTCCTTTTTAAGGAGGGAGTCATGGTGGCCAAGAAGGATGTCCACATGCCTAAGCACCCGGAGCTGGCAGACAAGAATGTGCCCAACCTTCATGTCATGAAGGCCATGCAGTCTCTCAAGTCCCAAGGCTACGTGAAGGAACAGTTTGCCTGGAGACATTTCTACTGGTACCTTACCAATGAGGGTATCCAGTATCTCCGTGATTACCTTCATCTGCCCCCGGAGATTGTGCCTGCCACCCAACGCTGTAGCCGTCCAGAGACTGGCAGGCCTAGGCCTAAAGGTCTGCAGGGTGAGCGACCTGCGAGACTCACAAGAGGGGAAGCTGACAGAGATACCTACAGACAGAGTGCTGTGCCATCTGGTGCCAACAAGAAAGCCGAGGCTGGGGCTGGGTCAGCAACCGAATTCCAGTTTAGAGGCGGATTCGGTCGTGGATGTGGTCAGCCACCTCAGTAAAATTGGAGAAGATTCTTTTGCATTGAATAAACTTACAGCCAAAAAACCTTAAAAAAAAAAAAAATTACTGGCCAGGCACAGTGATTCATGCCTGTAATCCCAGGCCAAAGTGGGAGGATTGCTTGAGGCTAGGAGGGCAAGACCAGCTGGGCAACCTAGTGAGACCTCGTCTCTCCAAAAAAAAAATTTTAATTAGATAGGTGTAGTATTTTGCACCTGTAGTCAGTCCCAGCTACTCAGGAGGCTGAAGTGGGAGGGTCACTTGAGGCCAGGAGCTCAAGACCAGCCTGTGTAACACGGCAAGACTCCCATCTCAATCAATCAACTAACCAATCAATAAAAATGATTGGGAAGTGGCAATGGTTAATGGGTACAATAATTAAAAGAATGAGTAAGACCTAGAATTTGATAGCACAACAGGGTGACTATAGTCAATAATAATTTAATTGTACATTTTAAAATAACTAAAAGAACATAATTGTATTGTTTGAAATACAAAGGATAAATGCTTGAGGTGATTTATCTTCAAGTCACTGGAAAAACCAAAAGTGACAATAAGAAAAGTCACAAAAAGGGCTTTGTTTGGGAAGAAGATTCTACATTCTGGTTATGTTAAGTGATACCTTAAAAGCCAAAAGAACATGTAAAATACACACACAACCAAGACTGCAGCTCACTCGCTGATGTAACAATCAGTGGGAAGGAACACATACCAGCACTCACGAACACACGAATATTCCAAAGGCACAACTATTTCACTGAACATTCTTTACTGTAGTGAAAGAACAGATGAACGTTTTGACTTGGTGACTCAAAACAGACCAAAAAGAAAAGATGTCCTCCTTTGGGGCATCTCAAAAACCTGGTTACAATAAAAAGAGACCATTAACATCAGCTACTTTATTCTTCTTATAATACAAATAAGACCGTAAAGGTTCCAGTAACATAATGGTATCTTGATAATCCTATAATTCTGACAGCATATATTCTAAGACAAAAGGTTCATTTGTTCAACTGGTTCGCTGTATATCCTGTAAATGTTAACAGTGAAATGTTGTGTTTTTTCCAGAACTGCTAATACTTTTAATACTTTTTGTATATACTTTCTGAATAACATGCAAATGAAAAAGTATAAACTTGATAATTTTTCACAAAATGAACCCACCCATGTAACCAATGCCTAAACCAAAAGACAGAACATTACTAGCACTCCAGGAGCCCCCTTCATATCCTCTGTCACTTTCCCCAAACCCCCAACAAGGGTAATCAATCTCCTGACTTCTGACACTATTGATTAGTTTTACCTGCTTTTGAACTTATATAAATGGAATCATGCACTGTTAGTGTCTGGCTTCTTTCGTTCATCATGTTATTTGTGAGAACCATGCATTTTTACATGTAGTTGTAACCTGTTCATTCTGATCACCGTTTAATACTCATTATGTGGTTATATCACAAATTATATACTTATTCTACTGCTGACGGGCACTTGGAAAATTCCAGTTTGGACTATTAGTCCTGCCATGAACATTTCTGTCCATGTCTTTTGGTGAATATAGACATATAATTCTGTTTTGTATAAATCTAGAAATGGAACTGCTGAGTCATAGGGTATGCATGTGTTCAACTTTTGTAAGTAACTAATGAACTTTTTTTTTTTTTTTTTGAGACGGAGTCTCGCTCTGTCGCCCAGGCTGGAGTACTAATGAACTTTTAAGGAAAAACTATTTTAAATCTTCATGGGGAAGTATGAATGATTAATAGATTCATCAGAAGGTATGGACTCCAAAATTACTTTCAGTGGGGAAAAAACTTATTGACGTAGGAGAGTTGATCCACATCATTCCCAAAGGAGGCAATTTACTTTAGAATATTTTCACCAGCAATTTAGCATATGACACTTAATAAGAGAAGTAACCAAATCCATCTTGCCCATTCTGAAACTGATGATGCTAAAATTTAGAAACAATTGATGAGCCATTACTATCAATAAGATAAAGTAACGATTTTTTTCCCCAACATGTAACAGGAGAATATAAACTTTACAAGTCCAAACTTTGCCTGTTGTACTCATTTAAATAGACTCTTGGAAACTGAAAGGGACTTCAGAACTAGCCTAACCTTCACGTGATCATATAAAGGTCTCCTACTTCAATGAACATGCTAATAAAAATTCCTTTAATCCAAGAACAGAAAAAGAATACTAGGCAAAAACTAAGGGAATCTGAATATAGAATGGACTTTAGTTAATAATAATATATCAAGATTGGTTCATTAATTGTAACAAATGTACCAAAGTAATGTAAAATGTTAATAATAGAAGAAGGTGAGGGATATATGGGAATTCTGTGTCTGATCTTTCCCATTTTTTGTAAATCTAAAATTGTTCAAAATTTTTTTTAAAGTCCAATTAAAACTCTGCAACATAATCTGCAGATTGCAACACACCTGCTAAACTCCTTTCAAAATGCAATCCAGATGCACTTTTAAAGCTGTTAGACACACATACCCACATACACATACACAAATATACTTTCTATCTATGGTCTTAGATACATAGATATATGAGGAAAGCATTCTATCTATGCCAATTTTAGTGTTGCTCCTAGCTTCAAAATTATGAACAAGGCTCTAACTTCTTTTTTTATTCCATCTAAGCCAACCTTTCTGAGTATATACTATAAGCACTTAGTGACTCATTAAGAAGCAATCCCGGCCGGGCACGGTGGCTCACACCTATAATCCCAGCACTTTGGGAGCCCGAGGCAGGCGGATCACCTGAGGTCAGGAGTTTGAGACCAGCCTGGCCAAAGTGGTGAAACTCCGTCTCTACAAAAATTAACCAGGCGTGGTGGTGGGTGCCTATAATCCCAGCTACTACTCAGGAAGCTGAGGTAGGAGAATTGCTTGAACTCGGGAGGCAGAGGTTGCAGTGAGCCGAGATCGTGCCATTGCACTCCAGCCTGGGCGAGAGAGCGAGACTCTGTCTCAAAAAAAGAAACAATCCCCTAGTTATCTTCAAACAATAAAAGCATCCAAATTCCAAGTAAGACCGATACTCTAACAACCATATCTTTGTGGTTTAAATCATTGAGTCTTTGCTTTTACTTCAGGGGCCAAAAAAAAAAAAGAGAGAGAGAGAGAAAGGAAATAGACTGTGCACCTTTCAACTAGTAGGGAAAACAAGCATCCCCTAATATGGTGTGAGACCTAGCAAAAGGAACCCTAGGAAAGGAAGCAGGAGACCTACCCTCTGGTTTCAGTAGTAGAACACTGATTTGCTCTGTGATCCTTGAATAACTCTGGTCCTCAATTTCCATTACCCTGACTGGTATTTTAACTGTAATAATTCTTCCATGAATCTGGAGGTCCTTTCTTTCAAGGAACAGGGTCTTGCTCTGTCATCCAGGCTGGAGTACAATGGCGTGATCACAGCTCACTGCAGCCTCAAATTTCCTGGCTCAAGCGATCCTTTCACCTCAGCCTCCCAAGTAGCCATAACTACAGGGGCATGCTACCATGCCCAACTAATTTTTTGTTTTAAATGGGGCCTCACTATATTGCCCAAGCTGGTCAGGCACTCCTGGCCTCCAGCGATCCTCACACCTCAGCCTCCCAAAGTGTTCAGATTACACATGTGAGTTACCATGACCAGCCTATAAAACCTTTAGAGAATCCACTAATAGTAGTAACATCCTGCCACTGAATGAATGCCTATACCCAGCGAGAAAGCAAAAGAGAAAGAGAAACGAGAGTCAGTGTGAAAGAGAAAGAATAAATGAATGAAAGAAAAGAAAAGATAAAGAAGCTGGACTGCCATTATAGCTTTCCATTTCAGTAACCTTGTATTAGTAATCAATCATACCACTATACATACTGCACATATTTACTTGTTAGTCACCATTATGGCACAGGTCTTGGCTTTCCTGGTTTTCTCTTTAGAAGCCTATTTGAGAACAACTGTGGTTTTGGCAAGCTTATTTCTAAATACAATTTGAAGTTTGGTTCACCTACAGTAGCAGTTGGCAAACTTTTTCTTAAAGGGCCAAATAAAAAATTTTCAGGCTTTATGGACGATATCGTCTCTGTTGTAACAACTAAACTCTGTCCTTATAGTGCCAGGGCAACCACAGACAATCTGTAAACAAATGGATATGTCTGTGTTGCAATAAAACTTTGTTTACAAAATCAAGCAACCATTTATGCTACAGTTTGTCAAGGCCTGTTCTATAGTAACAGGGGGCAGAAAAATCAACTGGCAATATAGATTTCATAAAACCACATGAGTTCACACCGAAATAAACTGTTCTGCTTGCAGGGAAAAAATGCTTATGAATCATGATTTTCACATACCTGCAAATGTTCAAGTTTCCCCTGCATGAACAGGTCACATCACCAAAACCTAAGACAGAGCAGGAAAACACTCTCCCTTACATGGTTGTTATGACATACAGGGGATGTGTTAATTTATATAGGCAAAATTTACAAGATGACCTGCAAAAGTAAGATACCAGGTTTTAGCAACTTTAATGATAAACATAGAAACCCATACCCGATTAACCTCAACCATTACTTCTTCCATATATTAAGCCAAATTAATTAAGATAAATGCCAAGGTAACTGGCTTTCCTAGGAGAGCTGCCCTGTTTCCATGCAATCTAGTTGGTTTACACCAGCAGAGCCTTGGTCATCCATAACCTATTAAATTTCCAAGAGGCCAGAGTAACTGTTTGAGGTAGCACAGTTCTGATTTATTGGGGTTGTTTACCAATATGGTCTAATCAGGCTAAGATCAGATCTGTTATCCCTTAGGGTGTACCATAGTAAAAATATTCTATTGTGCAACAGTCACCTCACTAAACTCATCCCCATGTTAGCTACCAAGTGTTCAACAGCAGGCTGGAGCAAAGAGCCAGCCCATAAGGGTCAAGCAAGTGCCTTTTTAAAAACTAATCTTAAGAAGCTCCTCTACATGGCTTTGCAAAGTAAGCAAAAACCATGCCAAATAGTAAAAAAGGCACTTACTTGACTCCCACAGGCCAGCTCCACACTCTAGCAGCTAAGATGTCACTGGCATGGTACATGGAGAGTGAGGTGGAAACGGTATCTTGCCAATCACTGATCACTGTAGGAATGGTAGTGAAAGACCTAAAAGAATAGAAAAAAGTAAAGTAAATGTCAAAGGTAAAGGCCCTCTTGAGCCTGCTAATGTGGGTACCTCAGCATATAATGCCAAAGAAGAAAGAAAGTCTGAAAAGACCTTGTTTAAGTCATTCTTAGCCACTAGTTATTACAGTGACCCTTAGGACAAGAGAGCACTTTAAAAAAAAATGACTTGTAACCTAGAAAAATCCAGATTGACTGTAAGAAACTCTGAAATACTTTTTTCAGAAATAAAGTATTACGTATTTGGGCAGGGCGCAGTGGCTCACACCTGTAATCCCAGCACTTTGAGAGGCCAAGGGGGGTGGATCACCTGAGATTTGGAGTTCAAGACCAGCCTAACCAACATGGAGAAACCCCGTCTCTACTAAAAATACAAAATTTGCAGGGCATGGTGGTGCATGCCTGTAATCCCAGCCATTCGAGAGGCTGAGGAAGGAGAATTGCTTGAACCCAGGAGGCAGAGTTTGTGGTGAGCCGAGATCATGCCATTGCACTCCAGCCTGGGCAACAGGAGCAAAACTCTGTCTCAAAAAAAATAATAATAATAAATATCTGATAATCACATAAGCTCAACAAATATAAAAATTGGGAGTTAGCTGGCTGTGTTGGTGTGTGCCTATAGTCCCAACTATTCAAAAGGCCAAGGCAGGAGGACTGCTTGAACCCAGGAGTTCAAGGCCAGCCCGGGCCTGGGCAACAAGCAAGACCCCAACTCTGAAAAACACTGAGGTGGTGGGGGGGGGGACTGAAGTAACAGCTCGTAAACCAATTCTTTTATAAATATTTTTAGATTAAAGAAGAAAAAAATTGGCCATGCGTGGTAGCTCATGCCTCTAATCCCAGCACTTGGGAGGCCACGGTGGGTGAATCACGAGGTCAGGAGTTCGAGACCAGCCTGGCCAAAGAGACCAGCCTGGCCAACATGGTGAAACCCCATCGCTACTAAAAATACAAAAATTAGCCAGGTGTAGTGGAGCGCACCTGTAATCCCAGCTACTCGGGAGGCTGAGGTAGGAGAACTACTTAAACCCGGGAGGCAGAGGTTGCAGTGAGCCAAGATCGTGCCATTGCACTCCAGCCTGGGTGACAGAGCGACACTCCAACACCACACACACACACACACACACACACACACACACACAAATGAAGGAAGAGGAAAAAAATTTTCACCCCGTCTCTGTGCTTCCGGAATATAAAAAACTGACAGAACCCTAACAAATAATGAAGAAACAAGAAATATTTTTTAAATTAAAAAAGTCTTAGGCTATCCACTAGTTTCAGGCTTTCACTAGTTTCAGAAACAAGTTTACAAACTTTAGAAACCTTGGAGCACTAAATTTTAAAAAATTCTGGTTCATTTGCCAAGTCACACAACTCTTTGGTAGGGGTTCTGTTTGAAAATGATTGGAAATCATTCCAAAACAAGAAAAATATAAAAGGCCCTTTCACATACCACTATCTCCTCTCCCCATACCTATACTTTTCACAGGTAAAATAATTTGTGAAAATTATTACAGAAGTATAATTTGTGTAGTTAGCAAGAAAACCAGCACTAACAAGGCAGGCAGATCACCTGAGGTCAAGCGTTCAAGACTAGCCTGGCCAACACGGTGAAATCCCATCTCTACTAAAAATACTAAAATTAGCCGGGCCTGGTGGCAGGCATCTGTAATCCCAGCTACTCGGGAGACTGAGGCAGGAGAATCCCTTGAACTTGGGAGGCGGAGGTTGCGGTGAGCCGAGATCACGCCACTGCACTCCAGCCTGGGGAACAAGAGCGAGACTTCGTCTCAAAAAAAAAAAAAAAAAAGGAAAAAGAAAAAACTCTTCCATTACTGGAGGTCCATCCAGCACTCTTTCCCTTCAGAACCATGGAAGAAACAAATAGGCAACTAAGTTCTAATCATTCCTGAGGCACTGGAATCTATCAAATAAAAGAGGCAAAAGTATTTTTTTATTCTAATTAAGTTTTAGCCAAAAGACTATTGTACCATCCCTAACTAAAATATGCTTAAAATTGGTCACCATTTGTAACAATCTTCAAATTGTACAGATCTCAAATAATTTAATGAGAATGGAAGATTCACTGTTAATAGCATATCTGGCCAGACTTATATCCTGGGTGCCTAACTAACATTTTAATTTTGGCTTGTGTTTGCTTGCCTTAGCTATAGTCCCTGGAAACCACCCAATTTATTAGTGTTTCCCTTGCTGCCTCAGCATTTCTCGTTGATGCACTATAGCAAATCATTTGGAGGGACAACCTGAATGAAGCTCTGCCCTGTGTACTCTGCAACAATGCTCAAACCATTATCAAGAATGTTGGAAATGAAAGACAACAGCATGAAATTGAGAAGATAAAAAACTTTATCAGAGATTGTCTTTTTAAAACAACGACTTCAAAGTAAGAATATACATTGACTAATACATACAGATTTATTATTAAAACAAATATTTATTTCACATCAACTACCTGTCTCAAAAAATATGCCCCCTCATTTCTAGACCTTTTCTTTTGCTTGCCCCATAAAACCACGACACAATTCAAGAACAGCCTTTTTACCATAAAAGGCGCACCTCCTTTTACAAAATAAAGCAGATAGTTCCCAAATTGCAGACAATTCCAAACACACAGAAAAGAAACAATGAATTAATGCCAACAAATTTCCACCCACAGCTTTTCTGCACTTGAAACATCTGAGAATTTTAGTAACCCAGGCTTTTGTTGCAGCAGCTCAATTCCCCATGAGTTCACTGTATTGTGGCAGATGCTGCTCTGCATTTTGTACAAGACATGTTCATCTGTGTAATAAAACATTCTTCTTCTCTGCCTTCTCTCAGGAAGTACAAAGGATTTTCCCAGGAATATGATAAACGAGGACATTACACACCAAAAAAGGAAAACTGGCTTTTTTGAAAGTCAAAACAGCATTCCTAGTCTAACTTTAAAAATGACATAATAAATTCCTCTTTCCTGTCCCCCAGAATATTCAGCAAAAAGTCTGTCAGTCAACAGAGGTTTAAATATATGAAATAGAGACAGAAATGCCAAAGTAGTTAAAAATGAATGAACCAGAACCACATGTATCAACTAAATAAGGTTTTTCTTGCTTTTTGTTTGTTTTTTTTAAGAAACACAGTCTTGGGCCGGGCGCGGTGGCTCATGCCTGTAATCCCAACACTTTGGGAGGCCGAGGCAGGCGGATCACGAGGTCAGGAGATGGAGACCATCCTGGCTAACAAGGTGAAACCCCGTCTCTACTAAAAAATACAGAAAATTAGCCAGGAATGGTGGTAGGCGCCTACAGTCCCAGCTACTCGGGAGGTTGAGGCAGGGGAATGGCATGAACCCGGGAGGCAGAGCTTGCAGTGAGAGGAGACCGCGCCACTGCACTCCAGCCTGGGCGACACAGTGAGACTCTGTCTCAAAAAAAAAAAAAAAGAAAAGAAAAGAAACACAGTCTTGCTCTATCCCCAGGCTGGAGTGCAATGGCCCAATTATAGTTCATTGTAACCTCAAACTACTGGCCTCAAGTAATCCTCCCACCTCAGCCTCCCAAAGTGCTGGTATTACAAGTATGAGCCACTGTGCTGGCCTAATTTTTTTTTTTTAAGTATTAAGAGAAAAAAAAAAAAAGGCCAGGCGTAGTGGCTCATGCCTGTAATTGCAGCACTTTGGAAGGCAGAGGCAGGCAGATCACTTGAGGTCAGGAGTTCAAGACTAGCCTGGCCAACATGGCGAAACTCCGTGTCTACTGAAAATACAAAAATTAGTTGTGTGTGGTGGCGCATGCCTATAGTCCCAGATACTCAGGAGGCTAAGGCAGGAGAATCACTTGAACCCAGGAAGCGGAGATCACAGTAAGCTGAGATCGCACCACTGCACTCCAGCCTGGGTGACAGAGGGAGACTCCATTCCAAAAAAAAAGATTTGCAGAAGGATACATACAGTGTAATTTTTTTTTTTTTTTTTTTGAGACAGAGTTTTGCTCTTGTTGCCCAGGTGGAGCGCAATGGCGTGATCTCGGCTCACTGAAACCTCTGCCTCCCGGGTTCAAGCAATTATCCTGCCTCAGCCTCCCGAAAAGATGGGATTATACACACACACACACACACACACACACACACACACACAGAGAGAGAGAAAGAGAGAGAGAAAGAGAGAGAGCGCGAGAACGAGTGCAAAAGGATAAAGACACTCATGGGATGGTAAACACCAAATTTAAGAGAATGTTACTTTTGGGAGAAAGGTCTACGGAAGGGTACTTGGGGGCAGCAATTATAATCATAATATTCAATTTCTCATGCTAAAGGTTGTACATTATATTATTCTACTTTTTATACACATGACACACTTCATAATTTAAAAATAAAAGATTTTTGTCCTTGTACGTCTGATTGAACATAATGTAACTTCCTTATAAACGACCACCCCACCTCCACCAAAAAAGAAAAAAAAAAAACCCTCAGGTGATGGAATGGCCCTTCCAAGTGAGCTCCTTTGACAGCATTCCCATCAGTTTACCTTCTGCCTTTTCTTCCACTAGTGTTATGACTTTCTAACACTGGCTGTGATGTGACCTTTGGATCCATAACTCAGGGTCTTGGCTTGTCTCTACTTTTCATCTTACACAGAATACCCATTTTAGGCAAGAAATCTATTATAGTTTCCTTTCATTTTCCACTTTTTCATGTTAAAAGCTCTAGAAATCATTAAAAAGAAAGCCATTAGCCGGGCGCTGTAGTTCACACCTGTAATCTCAGCACTTTGGGAGGCTGAGGGGGGCAGATCACGAGGTCAGGAGATCAAGACCATCCTGGCCAACATGGTGAAATCCCACCTCTACTAAAAAATACAAAAAATTAGCCAGGCGTGGTGGCGCGTGCCTGTAGTCCCAGCTACTTGGGAGGCTGAGGCAGGAGAATTGCTTGAACCCGGAAGGTAGAGGTAGCAATGACCTGAGATCGCACCACTGCACTCCACCCTGGGTGACAGAGCGAGACTTCGTCTCCAAAACAAAACAAACAAAACAGAAAGCCATTATATATTCAAAGTTCACCCAACTTTGTGGCAGTTGGCCACACTAAGAACTCGAATTCATTCTGAATCAAACACCAATGCAGGATGAGATATTAAACTTAAAGAAAGCACTGACTAGAGTTCAGCTCTCCATTAAGTAAATGAATATTCCAAAATTGTAATATGTTACACTAAAATTCTGTTTTACTATCTCAACTGTGCTTAGACAGCATTTTTAACGTTTAAGTCACAGCTGATAATAAAGAAAACAAGATTTCATTTTCTTTGGGTTTAAAACAATAAAGAAAGAAAACCAAACTATTAACATCTATATCTATATCTAGGCAGATATTCACACAAAGTATACCCTACGGGCCCTCTCAAAAAAGAAAAAAAACACCAGAAAATCAATTTTTCCTGTCTATTCAGCAAGTGTCTAGCATCAGCACTCACAGATGAGGAAAAAGGGGGAGAGAGAAACTAACAGATCAAGACAGATATAACCTGGTATTCTTCTGTTTACAAAAAATGTAATTGCATCCAAAGCAAGTGGAAAACCTTCAATCTTCTCATTAGGTTTTTACTACTTCTTCCATTCTACTCTATCTTTAAATACTTCTTTAAAGTATTCTGACATCTGTACTTTCTGTTTTAAAATGAAAAATAGTTTTTTATCACACTTGGCCACTTGCCACAGCCCTGCTTCATGGCAGCTATCAGAATTCTGGCAATACAAAATACAGGATACAGTGGGGACAGAATGGAAATACACAAGATTAGTTCCAAAATAAACACTTCCAAAAATCTGCCTTCTTTGGAAATATATATATACAGAAAGAATCTACAGTTGGCAGCACCTCTTTGAAATAGTTCCTTTCTCTCTTCTGCAGTGTCCAGCATGGCCTACACTCCCACCAATCATGCCAGGTAGATGCCACTGTATCAATTTCTCAAATTTTTTTTTTTTTTTTAGAGATAGGGTTTCACTGTATCACCCAGGCTGGAGTACAGTGGTGCAATCAAAGTTTACCATAGCCTAGGCTCAAGCGATCCTCCTGCCTCAGTCTCCCAAAGTGCTGGGATTACAAGTGTGAGCCACTGAGCCTGGCCTCAAATTACTTTTAACATAATAGCTCTACAATCTTCTTTCATTACTATTTTTACTTAGCATTTTATTTAGTCCTGCTTGTTCAGCACAATCGGACCTGTTTTAAGAGTATTAGCTGCTACATGAATCAAAGAGAAGTAATTCCGTCTTGACATTCCCATAATTCCCATCACTGTAGTATCTGGGCACAGAGAACAAGATGATCTACAGCTGTGTTACCCACAGGGTTGAAGGATTTAGGAAATAGTTTCTAGGACTATTTGACTCTCATTCACCCAACATGGACTGAATGTCTATGTGACTGATACTACACTAGGCTCAGTTCACAGAGCTGGAAGAATTTAAGGGCTACTATGCCTATTGACTCCTGCAGGCAACTAATCACTTAAGGATTTCACACCTAGGATTCCTACAGTGTTACTACAAAATAAAACATTTTCTGCTTCAGGCTGGCAAGGTACAACTCAGAATTAATAAATTACTAGTACAGTCCCATCTTACTTCAGTACTCTGACCTTAACTGCTTTCTTCCTTCTCTCAACTCTCCAACTCTCTGGGCTTTCCACATCTTCACCTCTTCCTCCACTCCCTTCGGCAATTTGGATTAGAGAAAAGAAAACAAAGGTGAAAGATGAGACTACAGGCATAATGAACTGTTTAAGAGGAATACAAGGTAAATTGTTCATGAAGATGTCAGAAATAATTATGAAAACTGTCCTAAAGAGGAACTTGAAGGCTGTTTTTCTTCATTTCAAGCTCTTGGCCCTTGTGAGAATAAGCAAATATGTGATACCTGAGTTTATGATTTTACACAAGCCATCTAATGAAATAACATAATTAATTGTAAAGTACTGTATAAAAATACAACATGTTTTATAATTTTAAGGTTTTTTTTTTTTAACTGAACATGGTGGTGCATGCCTGTAGTCACAGCTACTGAAGAAGCTGAGGCAGGAGGATCACTTTAGCCCAGGAGTTCAAGACCAGTCTGGACAACATAGTGAGACCCCCCACCTTAGAAAAATAAATAAAATAAAAATTAAAAGCCCTTTAGGTTCACCTAATCAAGCATCCTTATTTAACTGACAAAAATATTAAGACCAAAGGGGTTAAGTCACTTGTCCAAGATCAAATAACAAGTTAACAGAACAAAGAGGAACAGACCCAGTTCCTATTATACCACTTGGCACCAAATTCTCTTCAATTTTGTTTTGGTGGGAAATACACACACACACACACACACACACACACACACACACACACCCCACCCCACTCACTACGACCACCTCTTCATTTATTTAACTATCTCAGAAAACTAATAATAAAAATATTTTGTGATGGTACAGCAATCCTTGGCTCCCATAAGATTTCAAAAGGCGAATCAAGTGCGGTGGCTCATGCCTGTAATCCCAGACTTTGGGAAGCCGAGGCGGGTGGATCACTTGAGGTCAGGAGTGCAAAACCAGCCTGGCCAAAAAGGTGAAATCCCACCTCTACTAAAAATGCAAAAATTAGCCAGGCGTGGTGGTGTGCGCCTATAATCCCAGCTACTCGGGAGGCTGAGGCAGAATAGCTAGAAATCGGAAGGCAGAGGTTGCAGTGAGCCGAGACTCAACCACTGCCCTCCAGCATGGGCGACACGGCAAGACTCTGTCTCAAAAAAAAAAAAAAAAAAAAAGATTTCAAAAGGCTCACCAATAGCATTACAAATATAATCTCTCTTCCGATAGAGAAGATATGGTAGTCCGGCCAGGTGCGGTGGCTCACACCTATAATCCCAGCACTTTGGGAGGCCGAAGCAGATGGATCACGTGAGGTCAGGAGTTCAAGACCAGCCTGGTCAATGTGGTAAAACCCCACCTCTACTAAAAATACAAAAATTAGCCGGGCATGGTGGCAAGTGCTTGTAGTCCCAGCTACTCAGGAGGCTGAGGCAGGAGAATCGCTTGAACCCAGGAGGTGGAGGTTTCAGTGAGCTGAGATTGTGCCACTGAACTCCAGCCTGGGCGACAGAGCAAGACTCTGTCTCAAAAAAAAAAAAAAAAAAAAAGACCAGGAGCAGTGGCTCATGCCTATAATCCCAGCACTTTGGGAGGCCAAGGCAGGCAGATCACGAGGTCAAGAGATGGAGACCATTCTGGCCAACATGGTGAAACCCTGCCTCTACTAAAAGTACAAAAATTAGCTGGATGTGGTGGCACACACCTGTAGTCACCAGCTACTTGGGAGGCTGAGAAAGAGAATCGCTAGAAACCCGTAGGCAGAGGTTGCAGTGAGCTGAGATCGCGCCACTGCACTCCAGCCTGGTGACAGAGCAAGACTCTGTCTCAAAAAAAAAAAAAAAGAGATATTGCAACATCTCTAAAAACTTTCATAGTTATCAAAGAAATAAATACCTACACTTTTGTACTGTAATAACTAGAAAACCAAAGAATGTGTGTTGTCTAAAGCAATCTAGTAAGATACCTAGTCAATCAAAATGCTATAATCACTCCAAGTAACATTTTCAATTATATATTTTTATACCTTCTGAGTCACTGGAGCAGCAGAAGCAGTAGGAATCTCATATATCTGTATTTCTAATGTGGAGGGGAAGGCTGGTACAATTTTACTACGAAAAGGTTTCATGCTTAGTAATGGCTACTTTAAAAAAAAAAAAAAAAGATAAGACCATCATACAATGCTCAATAGTCCCTAAAGGAGATCAAAACAAGTTAAGGCCATTAGAAAGCTCTTTATCAACTTATATATTATAGAAATGAAAAATTAAAGAGAATAAAGTCAAAGAAAATTACTCAAAAGTATTCTTCTAATTAACAAACATAAAATTCAGTTATAGCACAAAGCTTCAGAGAAGTATAATAAACAGAATATACCCTTTTTTTTTTTTTTTTTTTTTTGAGAGAGTCTTGCTCTGTTGCCCAGGCTGGAGTGCAGTGGCTCGATCTCAGCTCACTGCAACCTCCACCTCCTGGTTCAAGCGAGATACTCCTGCCTCAGCCTCCCAAGTAGCTGGGATTATAGGCATGTGCACCCACACCTAATTTTTTTTTTTTGAGACAGAGTTTTGCTCTTCTTGCCCAGGCTGGAGTGCAATAGCTCAATCTCAGCTCACTGCAACCTTTTCCTCCGGGTTCAGATGATTCTCCTGCCTCAGCCTCCCTAGTAGCTGGGATTACAGGCATGTGCCACCACACCCAGCTAATTTTTGTATTTTTCGTTGGGATGGGGTTTCTCCATGTTGGTCAAGCTGGTCTCAAACTCCTGACCTCAGGTGATCTGCCCGCCTCAGCCTCCCAAAGTGCTGGGATTACAGGCGTGAGCCACTGCACCCAGTCTTTTTTTTTTTTTTTTTTGTATTTTTAGTAGAGACAGGGTTTCACCACGTTGTCCAGGCTGGTCTCGAACTCCTGACCCCAAGTGATCCACCCACCTCAGCCTCCCAAAGTGCTGGGATTACAGGCGTGAGCCACAGCGCCCAGCCCAGAATATGTCCTTTCAACAAATATTTTCATACTGCTATGCAAATCATTCAAATTCTATGGAACAGAGTAGGGGAAGCAGGCATATGAAAATAAGGTAGGCATCTGATTTTTGATATATAAATTTTAAAATAAAAAAAATTTTTTTGCATGGCACATGTATACCTATGTAACAAATCTGTACATTCTGCACATGTATCCCAGAACTTAAAGTAAAATTTTTTTACAAAAATTTGTTTTGGCCAGGCACAGTGCCTCACATCTATAATCCCAGCACTTTGGGAGGCCAACGCAGGAGGATCACTAGAAGCCTGGAGTTTGAGACCAGTCTGGGCAACATAGCAAGACCCTCACCTCTACAAAAAATTTAAAAATTATGCAGGTGGCTGGGTGTGGAGGCTCATGCTTGTAATCCCAGCACTTTGGGAGGCTGAAGCGGGCAGATTACGAGGTCAGGAGTTCAAGATCAGCCTGGCCAACATGGTGAAACCCCATCTCTACTAAAAATACAAAAATTAGCTGGGCATGGTGGCGTGTCCATGTAATTCCAGCTACTGGGGAGGCTGAGGCAGGAGAACTGCTTGAACCAGGACCCAGGAGGCGGAGGTAGCAGTGAGTCGAGATCGCACCACTGCACTCCAGCCTGGGCTACAGAGCAAGACTCCATCTCAAAAAAAAAAAAAAAAAAAAAAAAAAATTATCCAAGCATGGCAGTGCATGCCTGTAGTCCCAGATACTCAGGAGGCTGGGGCAGGAGGATCCCTTCAGCTCAGGAGTTCGAGGCTACAGTGATTTATAATGGTGCCACTGGACTCTGGCCTGGGTGACAGAGGAAGACCTTGTCTTTAGAAAAGTTTTAATTTCATTTAAAAATTTTTTTTAAATCACAAATTTTAAATCAGGTCAAAACTTAAAATTGTAGCAGGTCAGCACAGTTTTAAATACAAAATTAGAGGCATAGAAAAAAAGCATATTTAACATGATTGTAAAAAGGAACACTCAGCGAAGGTCAAGAAATAAAGTTTCGGGCCGGGCGCGGTGGCTCACGCCTGTAATCCCAGCACTTTGGGAGGCCGAGGCGGGCGGATCACAAGGTCAGGAGATCGAGACCACGGTGAAACCCCGTCTCTACTAAAAATACAAAAAATTAGCCGGGCGCGGTTGTGGGCGCCTGTAGTCCCAGCTACTCAGGAGGCTGAGGCAGGAGAATGGCGTGAACCCGGGAGGCGGAGCTTGCAGTGAGCCGAGATCGCGCCACTGCACTCCAGCCTGGGCGACAGAGTGAGACTCCGTCTCAAAAAAAAAAAAAAAAAAGAAATAAAGTTTCAGTGCCTGAGTAATAAAGTCAGACAGACCTTGAATTGAATGGCCTTTCTACTGGTAGTGATAGTCTACATTCAATCACCAAGTTCTATCAGTTCTACTTCCTAAATCTCTCTTCTCTCTATTTCCTTTTCTCTATCTACAATGCTACTGTCCTAGTTCAGGCATCTTTTCCTTGGTTCAGTGAGACGCTCCTTACTGGTCCTTCTACCTCTCTGATCCCATTCTTTCCAGCCAGCCTTCATACTGCTGCCAGCATTACCTACCTGATCATCTGATTCTCCCACTTGAAATTCTTCAGAGGCTCACCTATGGGCAAGTAGTATTTTTTCAAACTGTGGCTTAAGATGTAAAATCAATTTAGGTCTCAACCAGTATTTCTTTAACAAAACAGAACAGAAACTATATAAAATACATAGTAAAAATATTATTTCATGAAACTTTTCTTTAGGTATTTTTTTCTTTTTTTGAGACAGAGTCTTGCTGTCACCCAGACTGAAATGCAGTGATTTCTGCTCACTGCAGCCTTCGCCTCCTGGGTTCAAGCAATTCTCATGTCTCAGCCTCTGGAGTAGCTGGGATTACAGGTGTATGCCACCATGCTAGGCTAATTTTTGTATTAGGTTGGTTTCACCATGTTGCCCAGTCTGGTCTCAAACTCCTGGCCTCAAGTGATCTGCCTGCCTCCACCTCCTCAAGTACTGGGATTACAGGCGTGAGCCACCATGCCCAGACACTTTTCTTTAGTTTTATGTGTGTACAATGCATACACATAACTGGGTCACAGTGTAAAATGTACTTCTACTGTGGGTTGAGTTAAAAACAAAACATAAAAACTCTGACCTACAGAATAAAATTTCAATTTCTTCAGAAGTCCCTTCATAGTCTGATCCCTCATCATAGAAACAGCGGTTAAGAGACAGGATCTGAAGCCACTGTTTGGGTTTATATGCTAGGTGTGACATCTGCTAGCTGTGTGATCATGGGTAAGTCATTTACGGCGTGTCACTTAGCAGCTGTGACCCTGGGCAAATCATTTAACTCAGTAGGTAACTTAGTTTCACTACCTATAAAATGAGGATAAAAACAGTACCTCATAGTGTATCACAAGAATTAAATGAGATAATCTACGTGAAATTCTTGGCACACGATATACTTGAAAAATACTATCATTGGCATAACTACTATTGTCCAGCCTAATCTCCAGCTATTCTTGCCCATACTCCAGTTGTAACAAACCAATGGCTGCTTCTCAAATACATCTTACTCACTCATGAGGTCATGTCAGATTGGTGCTGCCGGAATGCTGACCATGCTTTTCCGGTCTCATTATATTTCCAAATGTTTGCTTTTTTGTTGTTGTTCTTTTTTTTTTTTTTTTTTTTTTTTTTTTTTTTTTTTTTTGAGACGGAGTCTTGCTCTGTAGCCCGGGCTGGAGTGCAGTGGCCAGATCTCAGCTCACTGCAAGCTCCGCCTCCCGGGTTTACGCCATTCTCCTGCCTCAGCCTCCGGAGTAGCTGGGACTACAGGCGCCCGCCACCTCGCCCGGCTAGTTTTTTGTATTTTTAGTAGAGACGGGGTTTCACCGTGTTAGCCAGGATGGTCTCGATCTCCTGACCTCGTGATCCGCCCGTCTCGGCCTCCCAAAGTGCTGGGATTACAGGCTTGAGCCACCGCGCCCGGCTGTTGTTGTTCTTTTTTTGAGACAGTTTCGCTCTTGTTGCCCAGGCTGGAGTGCAATGGCGCCATGTCGGCTCACTGCAACCTCTGCCTCCAGGTTCAAGTGATTCTCCTGCCTCAGCCTCCTGAGTAGCTGGGATTACAGGCACACACCACCATGCCAATTTTTGTATTTTTTTAGTAGGGATGGGGTTTCCCCATGTTGGCCAGGCTGGTCTTGAGCTCCTGACCTCAGGTGACCCACTCGCCTCAGCCTCCCAAAGTGTTGGGATTACAGGCCTGAACCACTGTGCCTGGCCCGAAATGTTTCCTCTTAAGCAAGACCTCTTCTGTGAAGCCTTCCTCAGCTCTCACAGGTAGGTCCTAAGTGCTCCCGCTTAACCTTCTTTAGGAAAAAAAAAAGGAGCACAGCCACTTATAGTCTGTTTCTACAATGTCTCCTGGCCAGACTGTGAACTCTTTTACGACCAGCACAAAGGCATTTCTCTCTCCAATGCTCACGGCAGTGCCTCATAAAATGCAGGAGTTCCACAGATATTTTCTGAATATCTCCAAGTTACCAAACCTTTCTAAGTCTTCATTTTCCATCTGTACAATGGGAATACTATTTTGCCAGAAGGACTGTTGTAGAGTACTCTAGAGAATGTTATAAAAGCATCTGGTATAGAAGCAACTCAATAATTACCAGGTTTACTGGGTGGGACTTATTTTTTCTTTTTCTTTTTTTTTTTTTTTTTTTTTTGAGACACAGTCTTGCTCTGTCACCCACGATGGAGTGCAGTGGTATGAACTCGGGTCACTGCAACCTCTGCCTCCCAGGTTCCAGCAATTCTCCTGCCTCAGCCTTCCAAGTGGCTGGAATTACGGCGCCCCCCACCATGACTGGCTAATCTTTTTTTGTTGTTTTTTGTTTTTTGTATTTTTAATAGAGATGGGGGGGGTGGTTTTCACTATGTTGGCCAGGCTGGTCTTGAACTCCCGACCTCAGGTGATTCCCCCATCTCGGTATCCCAAAAGGCTGGAATTACAGGCACGAGCCACAGCACCCAGCTGGGTGGAATAATTTAGAAATCCAAACTAAATTAGGAATATCTCCAAGAGGCAAATATCTCAGACCTCTAACAGCTAACACCTGGAGGGGAGGGTGAGGAAAGAGATTTAAGAAAGGTAATCAGTGGGAAGGATGTCAAGATCTCTTGAAGGAAAACAGCAGTAGATGCTTGAGGAAGAACATGCTAAAGGAGCAGAAATGAAAAGGAAGGATGACCCACACTGACCCCCAGAACAGTACAGTATTCATTCTAGCCAGACTTAGGCTTAAATCCAAAACATGTGTCCTGGCTTTCAGTGCATCCCTAGCACTAAACCAGTTTATGACACTTAAACTATACAACTGGGATAATACCTCTCATAGGGTTATGGTAAAAAATTAAATGAAGTAACAATGTCCTCAGGTCTTAGATGGTTTCTTCTATGTCTATTCCTCTATCTGTAGAAACCAAGTGGTTCAAGCTAATCTATATGCTCTCTTTTTTTTTTTTTTTTTTTTTTTGAGACGGAGTCTCGCTCTGTCGCCCAGCCCAGGCTGGAGTGCAGTGGCGCGATCTCGGCTCACTGCAAGCTCCGCCTCCCGGGTTCACGCCATTCTCCTGCCTCAGCCTCCCGAGTAGCTGGGACTACAGGCGCCCACAACCGCGCCCGGCTAATTTTTTGTAATTTTTAGTAGAGACGGGGTTTCACTGTGGTCTCGATCTCCTGACCTTGTGATCCGCCCGCCTCGGCCTCCCAAAGTGCTGGGATTACAGGCGTGAGCCACCGTGCCCGGCTATGCTCTCTTATTATCTGACAACTTATCAGTCACACTAACTTTCTCTGAACTAAAGTTTAAAGCAGGTATTAATACAGTGCTCTTAAACATCTTCTAACATTACTTACCATAGAAAAGAGGTACAAAGTAGGCCTGTCTCAGCAGGCAAAAAAGAAGTTTAAATGATACTGATACCTACAAGGCAGTAGAGTTCAGGACTGTACATTTCTAACTGTCTTCTACACAGTCTCAAACACCTAATGGACTCCTCAGCAATTTTCTGATGATTATTACAAACACTCCCCAAACAATAAAGTGGAAAATAAATAGCAAGAAAAAATACATAAAAACTGAAAACTTTAGGAATAAAGCATAAAAATTAATACTCTTCTGGATTAATAAATAGTATTAACGTCATTAAAGAACATTTGGAAAAGGCTCATATCTTTGAGATGTCAAAATGCAATGTCATATCATCAAATTATTCCAGAACTGCATTAGAAAAAGTTCACCTTTAGCATGCTTTAGACCCAATTGGTGATAAAATTTATGAAGCTATATTTTTATCAATATAAAAGATTCAAGTGTGTACACAGTTTATGAACCAATAATTCACTAAACTTATTAAAATTAATTTGCTTGAAGTCAACTTTCATTTTTACACAGGCTAACTGCAAGCATTTAACAAAGTGCAATGAAATAAATGCATTGTTTCCCTTTTGTGTTCAACCTACAGAGGAAAGATTTTTTAACAGTTATTATCAAGCTTAATCTAAATCAGAGGGTAATTATTTGAGACTGACTTTGAAGTTAGGTACTTTAAGAATTTGGCCGGGCACAGTGGCTCACACCTTGTAATCCCAACATTTTCAAAGGCTGAAGTGGGGGGATCACCTGAAGCCAGGAGTTCAAGACCAGCCTGGCCAACATGGTAAAATCCTGTCTCTAACAAAAATACAAAAAATCAGTCCAGCGTGGTGGCAGGTGCCTGTAATCCCTGCTACTCAGGAGGCTGAGACAGGAGAATCACTTGAACTCTGGGGGCAGAGGCTGCAGTGAGCCAAGATCACACCATTGCACTCCAGCCTGGGCAACAAGAGCAAAACTCCATCTCGGAAAAAAAAAGAATTTGACCCCAATCCACTTTTTAGAACCACTCTCAGCTTAAGTGTTTTAAATGAAACAAAGAATTGTGTAATTTAGTAGGAAAACTAATTGAACAGGAAAATCAGAGGATGCGTGACCCATTTCCAGTTCTGTATTAACATGCTGAGCTACTAAGAAAAAAACCATTTCGGCTGGGCGCAGAGGCTCACACCTGTAATCCCAGCACTTTGGGAGGCCAAGACGCGCAGATCACCTAAGGTCAGTAGTTCGAGACCACCCTAACCAACATGGTGAAACCCCATCTCTACTAAAAATACAAAACTCGGCAGGGTGCAGTGGTGCACACCTGTAGTACCAGGCACTCAGGAGGCTGGGGCAGCAGAATCACTTGAACCCGGGAGACAGATTGCAGAGAGCCGAGATAGCACCACTGCACTCCAGCATGGACGACAGAGTGACTCCATCTCAAAAAAAACAAAAAGCCATTTCACTGCTCATACTCTTGTTCCCTCAATATAAGGTCTTACTGAACTCTAAACACTAAGATTCTTTTTTTTCCTTTTTTCGGGACGGAGTATTGCTCTGTCACCCAGGCTGGAGTGCACTGGCGTGATCTCGGCTCACTGCAACCTCCGTCTCCCAGGTTCAAGCAATTCTCCTGCCTCAGCCTCCTGAGTAGCAGGGATTACAGGTGCGCGCCACCACACCCGGCTCATTTTTCTGTATTTTTAGTAGAGACGGGGTTTCACCATGTTGGTCAGGCTGGTCTCAAATTCCTGACCTCGTGATCCGCCCACCTCGGCCTCGCAAAATGCTGGGATTACAGGCATGAGCCACCGTGCCCAGCCAACTCTTAAGATTCTTTAAAGTGCACAACTTCCACAGTAACATCTTAGTTTTCCTAACATGTTATCCTAGTAATTCTAATATATCCACGAGCCATGGTACAGCATTAATCAAAGAATAAAGGGTTCGGGCATGGTGGTTCACCCTCTAATCCCAGTACTTTGGGAGGCCAAGGCAGGAGGACTGCCTGAGCCAAGGAGTTCGAGACCAACCTGGGCAACATAGTGAGACTTCATCTCTACAAAAAATTTAAAAATTAGCCCAGTGTGATTACTTGTGCCTATAGTCCTAGCTATTCAAAAGGCTGAGGTTGGAGGATCACTTGAGCTCAGGAGTTCAAGGCTACAGTGAGCCGTGATCACACTACTATATTCCAGTCTGGGTGACAGAGTGAGACCTTGTCTCAAAAAAAAAGAATAAAGGGCTGAGCATGGTGGCTCACGCCTGTAATATCAGCACTTTGGGAGGCCGAGGCAGGCCAATCACCTGAGGTCAGGAGTTCAAGACCAGCCTGGCCAACATGGTGAAACCCCATCACTACTAACAATACAAAAATTAGCTGGGCGTGGTAGCACGTGCCTTTAGCCCCATCTACTCGGGAGGCTAAGGCAGAAGAATTGCTTGAACCTGAGAGGCAGAGGTTGCAGTGAGTCAAGATTGCGCCACTGTACTCCAGCCTGGGCGACAGAGTGAGGCTCTGTCTGAAAAAAAGGATAGAAGATTCAAAGGCTGACTATTAGCCTTTGAATCCTCTATTCTAACAGCTATCCTGAGATATTAAAAGGTAATCTTGACCTTAATCACAGGAAAACAAACAGTAATTTTTAAGAAAATCTATAGGGATGCAAAGCTAAAACGTAAGAAGAAAAAACATCCAAGCGGTTGATAGCAAATCATTTTTTTAGGGCTGCCTCATGTTTGAAGTTGAAATCAAATAGCATTTCATTGATAACATCATCTGAATGATTTCCTACCAATGTATTGCCTTTGACTTACACCACTCTTGATGCTGTATTTTCTATTTAGATTTCATGTTAAAGAAAAGAGTTACATGAAGCATAAAGAAAAGCCACTTGGGACTTAGAACTAAGTTCAAATAATCAGAATTTTAAGATATCCAAGATCATTTATTCAGATATTTTATGAGTTTTAAAATAAGCAAGATTTTGTGCTGGATGTGGTAGTTCATGCCTGTAATCCCAGCACTCTGGGAGGCTAAAGTGAGAGGATCTATTGAAGCCAGGAGTTAAGAAACCAGCCTGGGCAACATAGCAAGACTGTTTCTAAAAAAAAAAAAAAGTCTTTTTATGAGCTAGGCATGGTGACACATGCCTATATACACAGCTACTCAGGAGGCTGAAATGGGAGGACTGCTTAAGCCCAGGAGTAGAGGGCTCCAGCAAGCTACGACCACACCACTGCACTGTAGCCTGGTTAAGAGAACAAGACTGTCTCTAAAAAATATATTAAAAAAAAAAAAAAAAAGAATGGTTGCTTCCTTAAAAATAAAAGAAGTCGGCCAGGCGCGGTGGCTCACACCTGTAATCCCAACACTTTGGGAGGCCGAGGTGGGTGGATCACGAGGTGAGGAGTTCAAGACTAGCCTGACCAACATGGTAAAACCCCGCCTCTACTAAAAATACAAAAAAATTAGGCAGGTGTGGTGGTGCGCGCCTGTAATCCCAGTACTCGGGAGGCTGAGGCAAGAGAATCACTTGAACCCGGGAGACGGAGGTTGGAGTGAGCCGAGATCATCCCACTGCACTCCAGCCTGGGCAACAGAGTGAGACTCTGTCTCAAAAAAAAAAAAAAAAAAAATAGAAGAAGTCTGGCCTGGGTGCAGTGGCTCATGCCTTTTATCTCTGCACTTTGGGAGGCCGAGGCGGGTGGGTTACCCGAGGCCAGGAGCTCGAGACCAGCTTGGCCAACATGGCAAAACCCCATCTCTACTAAAAATACAAAAATTAGCCAGGCATGGTGGCACGCACCTATAAGCCCAGCTACTTGGGAGGCTGAGACAGGAAAATCACTTGAACCTAGGAGGTGGAGGCTGCAGTGAGCAGAGATCACGCCACTGCACTCCAGCCTGGGCAACAGAGCAAGATTCCATCTAAAAAAAATAAATATATAGAAGTCTGTTCTTAAACATATTTATCCAGAACTCTCAAAATCTTAATATAGAATAAACCAACAAATGTGGAATCTGATTCAAACATATATTTGTAATAATCTGGGTAATTACTATACTTTTGCTGGCTATTGTCAGAAAGCTAGTGACCACTGCTGAGCTACTCCAGTGGTACCAACTCTTTCCATCAATCCACCATAAAGAAGTGTAATATATAACCAAAGACAGTACTGGCAATACTAAGCTTAAAGCAATTCTCCAAATGTGGTTACCTAAGGAAGGCTATTAAGCAAGCCAAACCGGGGGTAGGGGGATAGGAAGAGGAGATAAAGGGCATATCTTTTCCCCAGCAAGCAGAAAAAGGGGTACATAGCTAATTAATGCTTGTCTGAGTGTCACCTATGTACCCAGCATTGTGCTAGAGTCTATGAGCCACAAAGGTAATAAGATACACATCATTGCTTTATCTCCCCAGTAAGATCAGATGCCCACAAATAAAACATTTAGAAAACATGTCAGTGTCAATCTGTGTCCTAAAGATAATAAATCTCATCAGAATTCAGAGAGGACAGAATAAAAATAGAAAAGGGTTAAGAATCAGGAATTACACAAATCAAGATTCAAACTAGGAAATTTTTTTTCTCTACACATTTAGAGAAATTTTTCTAGTAATGAACTATAGAAATTATCCCTGAAAGTATCATCTTCACACTAGGAATTCTTGAATCCATCTCCATTTAAAGGAATTTTAGGCCAGATGCAGTGGCTTACGCATATAATACTAGCTCTTTGGGAGGATGAGTCCAGGAGTTCGAGACCAGCCTGGTAGAAATACCCTGTCTCTACCAAAAAAAAAAAAAATATTTTTTTTGAGATGGAGTTTCGCTCTTTCGCCCAGGCTGGAGTGCAGTGGCGTGATCTTGGTTCACTATAACCTCCACTTTCTAGTTTCAAGTGATTCTCCTGCCTCAGCCTCCCGAGTAGCTGGGACTACAGGCACCTGCCACCATGTCCGGCTAATTTTTGCATTTTTAGGAGAGACGGGGTTTCACCATGTTGGCCAGGCTGGTCTCCAACTCCTGACCTCCTGATCTGCCCACCTCAGCCTCCCTAGTTGCTGGGATTACAGGTGTGAGCCACCGTGCCCAGCCAAAAAAAATTTTTTTAATTAGCTGGGCACAGTGGTGCACATTACTTGGGGAGGCCGAGGTGGGAGGACAGCTTGAGTCCAGGAGTTCAAGATTGCAGTGAGCTGTGATAGTGTCAATGAATTCCAGCCTAGGTGAGAAAGCGAGACCTTGTATCAAAAAAAAAAGTAAAGGAATTTTAATCCTTGGTCTGTTCGTAACCACAAACATAACTTAACAGTCACTTTCCTCAGTTTATTAGGTTTCCTCACGTGTAAAGTGAGAATGTTAGATTCAAAGGGAATTGTACATCACAGTCTGTAACCTGAAATGAACCTTAGAGGCTAGAGGAGTGATTGGGGTGATAAAGGCTGAAATTCAGCTACAAAAAATCCATAAAGGTTTAGTATGGATGTATGGGACAGTGCAGAGACTAGCTTAAGTACAACAGAGTATTTGTGCTGGGATGAATCTGGCATAAGATTGGGCCAGACCATGAGGAACTCAATTAAAGAATTAGGACCTGCCTCTGTATCAGGCAATGTAACCTGTTAAAACTTTCAGGTTAAGCTGAAACAATGTCACTGCCAAAAGAACTGTGATGTGTAAAGTAGAGCAAGTCAGTCACAAACTGTAACAGGACAATGACAGACTTAAGTAAAAGATGTAGTAATTCAGCATAGCCGTTAACTGCTAGAAAATGCCAACAGTGGGGCTGTCATAATCAGACATGAAACAGTTTGTTTTAGCAATGGAATTACACAGCTCACAGTGAAAGGCAGTTCCTCTTCGAAGAACCATCCTTAAAAATAGCAGCCACCTTCACTAACCATACAGAAAAGCAGGCAACAAACATTTTACATCAGTTTTGGTTACAGTCACAAGCTGGAGAGAAGGAAAAAAATTACACTAGATGGTGCTAAAAATATTGAATAAGCCCCTGTACCTTTACTCTTATTTACTCAGTTGAAAGATATAATGGAGAAGGGGGAGGGGACAAACTAAGTTTATAACCTCATAATTGCACTTACCAACTAGCTGAGCTACTGTATTGCTTTGGACTCATTCTCGAAACTTGGAAAACATGAATTTCTCACTCAAAAAATTAGGCAATGCTGTAACTGGTTATGCCCCCCGGTTGTAATTTACTATACCATACAGCAGAACAAAAGTGGCACAAACTGGACTTGTGATCCAGACCAATGCAGACTGCCATCTGCTGCACATACACAGGATGTCTCCCAAGCAAGATTCAACCTTAGTGTCTCTCAGGGAACTTTACCAGAACATCTATTCTTTCTGGTAAGCTGTTTGCTTCCATATTCACCTAATATATGTACTCAAATCAACCCTACTTACAGGAGAATTCCCCTTCATGGGGTTTTGAAATAGCAATACTTTCCTAACGGACAATAGGACATTTTACAAGGTAGTAAAGAGATGTAAAGCAGCATTTGCACTTTACAATAAAAGGAACACAATAAGGGGTGAGACTATCTCAGATGAATGGGAGTCCTAAAACTGTTACGTATTAGCTAACATAACCTTGGCCAAGCCTCTCTCTGTTCAGGGTCTCAATATCTTCTAAATGGAATGTCTTGTAAGGAATCACAGACTATCCTATGGAAACAGCTGTATATATGATGGCTTCAGAAGAATTGTAGAAAAATAAAAAGTCTGTTTATATATTTTAAATAATCGGGTTCGATTTTTTTCAAAATCTTACAATTCTAAATTCATGTACAAGTCACCATTCCCATAACATTCCTGCCTTTTAGAAATAACATTTCATTTTAATTGTGCTTTCAGTTACAAATTCAGCACTTCATTTTTACCCACCCTAGAATAGCACAGAGAACACCTTCATGAAGCATCCCCACAAGGGAGACACTCACAGCCTGACAAATTTGCATAATGGAAAATATACAAGGCACAAATTTTTAAAAATGCTAAATGAATATCACACCCAAACAGTCTTAAAAACTGTGCAAAGTCAGAAGATGTCTTATTAAAATATGGACTTAAGGACAACTTGGGAAGCCTTTAAATAGTTCGAGGAAAAGGGGAATGCAATCAAAATTTGGGGTGGCCTTATGTTTTTAAGAGAACAAAACACATAACTGGAGGCTACGAAACAAGCAAATTAAATTGAACTGTGGAAAAGCTCGGCTCTCACCCAAAAGCTTCAGCAAAGCAATATGCCAGTATGCCAAATAAAAAGAGGTACAATCTTCTTACAAGAATGAGGATAGAGCCCATACCTATGACTAATAATAATACCACCTTGCTTGTGCAGAGCATTAGGTCTTTTCATAGCTCTGTCAGACACTTGATTCTGATGTTGTCATTGGCCTTAGGAGTATCCTCTCTGAAGAGCTCCAGTTCAGTTTCCTCTTAAGAGCTATGATCAGAACAAGGCAGGTGATGTGTTTATTGAGGGTTGAAGGTACTATTGTAGTTTCTCCTATCAGGCTGTTTACAGTGATCCTCTAATAACCACACTATACAACTCAGCCCCAGGAAATAAAACCTACATTCTTTCCCTCAGAGGTGGCCAGAGACCAACACATACAGGTCTAGAAAGCCCAAGGGAAGGAAACCTCCTGACTTGTTAGGTTAAGAACTCCATGCCAAATTCATCTCTTGCAACTGAAAAAAGAAATCTCTCTCACACTCTGTCTCTCTCTCTTACACACACACACTCACCCAAGAGTGTTCAAACAGAAATCCTCTTTTTCTGCCAGCCAATGAAACCTAGCAACAACTGGTTAATACAACCACCAAATCTCTGCCTCTGTCAATAACTTGTCATATTCGCTTCTCCTGTGCCTGCTGCCCACCGTCCCGCTCAGGCACGCGTGAACACGCTTATACAGTAACCCTCGAAAGGACCCCCAAAAGCACCTTTAAGAACCCGAGAGTATGGAGCTTGCCTCCTGAAGCAATGCAGCATCCATCTCGAGGGAGCTGGTTCCCCCTGCACACACACACACACACACACACAGGAAGTCACAGAGGGGGATAAACTTTGATTTTCCTTCTTGCCCGACCCCTCCGGGACGAGAGAGGACGAGGGGCGGCCCCGCCGGGGTCCTGGGCTGCTCTCCGGGGCAGCTCCCAGCAGCATGGCACTGCCACTCTCCTGGCACACACAAGGCGGCCGCGGCAACTCAGGACTCCCCAACCCGCCCAGAGGAGGAGGGAAAGGGGACAACTTCCACCGGGCTCCGTTCGGGAGCCTTGGGGCAGGGCTGTTAAGAACGAAGAAGGGAGGGACCGAGATTGGGGGTGGGTCGGGGAGAGGTTCAAGTCCCGTGCCTTCCCCGCCCTGGTGTCCCCAGTCCTGCGGGAACATCCCCGCCGTCGCCCCTCCTCCTCCTCTAGGCTTCCTCCCGCCCGCCCTCCCTCCCTTCCTGGTCGCCGCCGCAGGCGCCTGAAGGGCACGGCGGCTCCTCGGTGCCCGGCAACCTCGGGAGCGGCCGGGAGTTGAGGTAACTCGCCTGCTGCCCCGGCGGCCTGCCCGCCGGCGGCTCCCACACGCCAGCGCCGCCCCGCCCTCCCCGGAGCCTCCGGGCGCGCTCGCTCACCGTCCGGTGGTGCTGCTGCTGCCGGTGGCGGCTGACGCCCAGCCCAGGGAAGCAGCCGGCAGTCAGCGCCCCGCAGCCGCCGGCGCCCCCGCCGCCGCAGCCCCGAGAGGAGAGGAGCAGCAGGAGCGATCTACCTGCGGCGGCCGCCATCTCTCAACTGGAAACGGCGCCGACCCAGGCAGCGCAGCGGACGGTCGGGGCGGAGCTAAGATCCGCCACTCACCGACGCCGAGCCAACTAACGCCCTTGACTGAGTTGATGAGGCGGGGCTTCCTGCAAGGCCCAATCGACAGGCGGGAGAACCACATTGGAAACTGCCTGTCACTTCCAGAGTTACCTATAGTGGGACATAGTCAATTACGGGCAAATTCTAGGGAACCGGTAATTGGCACCCAAGCCCGTGAAAATAACAGCAATAGAGATGGCATGTTCGGTTCAGCTAATCTTCACCAACGGTAGAACTATGATAAGGGTAACGGGGGATATAGATATTTGTGAAAAGCTTTGTTCTGAGTTCTAAGTCAGTGTTCTAAGTTGGCAAAATAGGCACCAAATAACCATTAACTGTATGCTGTAACTCTCAACTACACGCCCAGAGTTATCATTCATAACTGATAATATTTAGATATGCTGAAATTAACCCTGCATCACGGAGTGATCTAATGACTGTGATGTGTAGCATAGTATAGGAGGGGTAGAACGATTACAATATCAAAGTCCCAGAATGAGTACATGCCATCAGAGTGAATTAACAGACCTGTATACATCTCAAATACCCAATTCATTTTTACAGCACCTTTATACTGATATTCTTACACTCTCCAGAAACAGCACTACTTTACCTTGTGTGCATTTACAGAAACAGAACGCAGTAATAACGTCATAAAAAATCATATAAGGCCGGGCGCGGTGGCTCACGCCTGTAATCCCAGCACTTTGGGAGGCCGAGGCGGGCGGATCAGGAGGTCAGGAGATGGAGACCATCCTGGCTAACACAGTGAAACTCCGTCTCTACTAAAAAATACAAAAAATTAGCCGGGCGTGGTGGTGGGCGCTCGTAGTCCCAGCTATTCGGGAGGCTGAGGCAGGAGAATGGCGTGAATCCGGGAGGCGGAGCTTGCAGTGAGCCGAGATCGCACCACTGCACTCCAGCCTGGGCGACAGAGAGAGACTCCCTCTCAAAAAAAAAAAAATCATGTAAAAGGCTATTTTAATGATGTTTCATAAATTTGCCACAATAGCTCTCAGAATACACTTTGGAGTAACAATCACTTTCTCGCGAAAAATACTTCTTTCCACTTAAACTCACAATGAGGGCTCCTTGAATACTGCCTAAGAAAAATTTTGGGTCCTGAATTTCCTTAAAAGAGGATTTCCTTGCTATCTGTTTATTATTATGAGCTGATTAAATTCTCACACCTCTTTTTAAAATCTGGAGCAGGAAAATAGTTCGGGAAGCAAATACAAGCATTATTTTAAATTTTGGAAAACATCTTTGTAGTGTATAGCCTTAGATGATAAATTTAAAACCAAAACAAAACACACACATAAATACGAAGAAAATATTATCACTTGTTCTAAGAATATTCTTTAAAGTTTGACTGAAATGGTACCTTCTTGGCCAAGAATAGCTTAAAAATTACGTGGAAGTTTTTGTTTGTTTAATCCTTATGCCCCACCTACCCCAAAACAGTGAGATGATTGGCTTCTCCGGGTGAGATATCACGTCACTCACCCAAAAGGCTTTATTACCCAACAAGTGGAACTTGAGACCTCAAGAATGAGCCCCCATTCAACAGCTGCACACAGTAATCCCCCTCATTGGAAATCCATGACATTCCTGGAACAATTTCCCTTGCAATCATTTTCCACCCATCTATATTTATCCCAACTGCTTTTGATGTACTTACCCATACTGTGTCATTTTCTCTCTCACCCCTTCACACCTTCTTACAAAGATCACCATGGATTTTAGTTTTGTTTTTATTTTCTGTGCCTTCACCAGATCTAGCTATGAATCAGGATTGCTCCTTTCATTTCCACTTTCCACTTTAAGAAATTTTACTAGAATTGCCTTTACTCTATTTTTCCAAGTATGAACATTAGATGTGCATCCTGCAGTGAGATTTACTCATGTGCATTAGCAAAAGAACTAAGTAAATAATATTTTTAAGTACACAAACATGAAACTGGAGGTATTAGCAAAAGTTTTCTTCCTACCTATTTACCAAAATATGTCATCTTTTATCTACTAAGATGAAACCACTGATGCACCAGAGAGAGGTAGGCTGTATAAATCTGAGGATTAACTGACTATACTCAGTTCTGGGTATTAGTAATCCAAGGCCAGCAATTAATTGAAACAAATATCAATTATCTCCTCACAGAGAAAAACTTCTTCATAGCTGCAAAGGACATATCTCAAATGAGCTGGTTGGCCAAGCCTGATAAGGAGAAAGTGTAGATAGCTCAACAGAAAGTCATTCTCAAACCTAAAAAAAATTATGTGTGTACGTGTGTGTATATATGTGTGTGTGTGTGCGCACACATTATAGAGAGAGAGAAGAGAATTAACATACCTGCTATGTGCCAGAGATTGTGCTGATCACTCCAGAGATACTATATTTAAAAAATATGGCAAGACAACCACAGAAAACATTTAAAAATTGTAACTTTCATGAGAAAGAAGTTGAAGAAAACCTCAATGTCTTCCAACAGGGAATTGGTTAAATACATTAGATACTAACTTTGTAACAGAAAATTATTCAACCATTAAAAAATTGAGTACCAAGCACAGTGGCTCATACCTGTAATCCCAGCTCTTTGAGAGGCTGAGGCAGGAGGATCACTTGAGACCACATGTTTGAGACTTGCCTGGGCAACACATCGAGACCCTATCTCTAAAAAAAAATTTTTTTTTAATTAGCTGGGTGTGGTGGTGCACGCCTGTAGTCCCAGTTACTCAGGAGGCTGAGGCAGGAGGCTTGCTTGGGTCCAGGAAATTTGAGGTTACGGTAAGCTATGATCATGGCACTGCACTCTAGCCTGGGTGAGAATGTGAGACCCTCCCTCTTAAAAAAAATTATTCTATCTATACATATATATATATGTATTTTTTAGATGAAATCTCACTCTATTGCCCAGCCTGGAGGGCAGTGGCACAATCTTGGCTCACTGCAACCTTTGTCTCCTGGGTTCAGAGGCGATCCTCTCACCTCAGCCTCCTGAGTAGCTGGGAATACAGGTGTGCACCACCACATCCAGCTAATTTTTGTATTTTTGGTAGAGATGGGGGTTTCACCACATTGGCCAGGCTGGTCTTGAACTCCTGACCTCAAGTGATTCTCCCACCTCAGCTTCCCAAAATGCTGGGATTACAGGTGCTATCTATATGTTTAAATAATATAGATGACAGAGCATAGATGACCCTTTTTAAAGTAATTTATATATATGTATAACTTAGATAGATAGTAGTTTCCAGAAGAAAACATGTTACCTCTGGGAAGTTTTAAGGGATAGTTATTCTTCTGAATGGTTTAAAATATTCTCATCTGCTTGAATTTAAGATGTATATATATACACACCTTACAATTTATATATATATGAAAAGTAAATTGTTCTCACCTGCATATTACTGTGTAATTATAAAAACATGGTCACTAAAACCAACATGGCTGCGGAATTGTTTTCTGTGCCAACTCTTAAGCGCAGGTTGATTTTTTTTTTTAAACTAAAACTAATCAGAACAGGCTTCCTGGAGCATGAAACTTAACTAGGTTCTCTACCAAAATGTACACTGACGTCAGCTCTCAAGTATGACTCAAATCAGTGGAGTATTTGCCTAAGCATTCCAGAATAGCTAGGGTAGGTGATGCACACGGTTCATTGACATGATCAAGAAAGCATAAAAGGAATCTGCCCAGAGATCTAGGGGCTGCATTTCATTGCTTACTGATAATATGAATTATTATTCAAGTGAAATCAGCAGTATTTAACAGGAAAAGGTATACGAAGAGGAAAGCCAAAAGGAAAGGGTTTCGCCTTCCAATATTTATTACGAACCACAGCCTAGACCTGTTTGCTGGCTATGCTTTACTGTTTATCCAGATGTTTCTATTCCCATTTCTCCTCGTATATCCACCTGCAGTCAACTCTTCATCACTACCACGCCTGTTCCCATGATTTCCTAGTTTCTGTGATGATTCCTGTCTTTTTTCTGTCAGCTCCTCTGGATCATAAATATTTCTAGTCAGCGTAGTTGAGAAGGTTTCTACTCTTAAACTGCAGGACATATCTTTTCCTGTCTATATCTATATCTATTCTCACTTCACACGCACACACACACACACACACACAACTTTTCCTTCCTCATTTTTGTTTCTCTTTTTTCTTCCTCCAACACTCCCATTTCTCATACTCTAATATAGATTTCAACCCTAGTCTAAATCAGAGATACCAGCCTGGGCAACATGGCAAGACCCTAGCTCTACAAAAAAATTAGCCCAGTGTGGTGATGTGTGTCGGTATTCTCAGCTACTGAGGAGGCTGAGGTGAGAGGATCCCTTAAACCCCGGAGTTAGAGGCTTCAGTAAGCTATGATAGGGCCACTGCACTCCAGCCTGGATGACAGAGTAAGACTCTGTCTCAAAAAAATGAATAAATAAAAATAATAAGTCAGAGATAGATTTATATAATCCCTGTAAAATGTTTTGTGTGGAAGGAGGCTCATGTCCTGGTCTCCAAAGGATGACAGACTCCACATTCATTTTATAACTTAGTGGCCTTATAATCTAACATTCTTTTAGGTCAGGAACATCCAATCTGCAAGTTTTTCTGTTGAGAGCAGAACTCCAGGAAAGCACTGAGTTGGGAAGGGCAGGGCTTGTTCAAATAGGATTATCTTTGTTCATGTTTCTCGGAAATTGAGAGGTTGGCAGCAAACTTTAAAGCTGTCCTTTTTGTGTTCCATTGACATGTGGCCTCCTGTAATCTTCTGCTTACTAGACTTCTTGATATAGGAAGTCTTTTGTCTCTATCGGAAGTGATTCAAAGGGTGGGACACTAATTTTACACTTAAATAAACCACACCTCCTAAGTGCATAAGAATTCAGCTCACGTTCTTACGGAACCCAACACCATCCATTCCAGAGCATTCAAAAGTGCCAAAAGATCATAACTTTCTCTAATAGGGTTCAACTACAAAAAAAATCCCAAATTAGTAAAGCGGCTCCTCTCTCAGCAATCCCTGGCCTGGATAACTTTTTTTTTTTTTTTTTGAGGTGGAGTCACTCTATAGTCCAGACTGGAGTACAGTGGCGCGATCCCGACTCACTGCAATCTCCGCCTCCTAGGTTCAAGTGATTCTCCTGCCTCAGCCTCCCAAGTAGCTGGTATTGCAGGCATGTGCCACCACGCCCGGCTAATTTTGTATTTTTAGTAGAGACAGGGCTTCTCCATGTTGGCCAAGCTGGTCTTAAACTTCTGACCTCAGGTGATCCACCCGCCAGCCTCCCAAAGTGCTGGCATTACAGGCATGACCCACCACGCCCAGCCTCCTGCCCAGACATCTACTCTCCATACCCTGAATATGCCCTGACACTTCCAACCTCCACTCTTTGCTCCTACTCTCCCTGTAGCCACCTGTCCTACTGTTCTTTTGATTACCAGCTTGGTCTCATCTGAGGGTAAATGTCCCAGTAAAATTAAACTCTCCCTCTTGCATCTTCTCATAATTTGTTGTTTGACTTTCTATCTCAGTATCTTGGTCCTGGATCTGAGCTTATCTGACTGGGAGGTCTGTCATAGGCCTTGATTATCACATCTATTTAATTAGGCTATTTTGGTTGGTTGGGCCACAGTTCCCGTCTCCCACCATTCTATGTATATTTCTTTTTTTTTTTTTTTTCCTGGAGACGGAGTCTCGCTCTGTCGCCCAGGCTGGAGTGCAGTGGCCGGATCTCGGCTCACTGCAAGCTCTGTCTCCCGGGTTCACGCCATTCTCCTGCCTCAGCCTCCCGAGTAGCTGGGACTACAGGCGCCCGCCACCTCGCCCGGCTAGTTTTTTTTTTTTTGTATTTTTTAGTAGAGACGGGGTTTCACTGTGTTAGCCAGGATGGTCTCGATCTCCTGACCTCGTGATCCGCCCATCTCGGCCTCCCAAAGTGCTGGGATTACAGGCTTGAGCCACCGCGCCCGGCCTCTATGTATATTTCATATCAAAATTGTTTATGTTACTATCTTTCTCCTACAGAGCTCTTCCAGGTTAGAGGTACCAATCTGGTAAATTAATTGAAGCTAACTTTAGATGATATCAGTTACTCCTTAGATTGCCTCTTTTATACAACACTTATATTTATAGGAGTTTCAATGCTGATTTCTAAAAGATTTTCACAAAGTGTGGCAAGTCTAAAAAAATTATTTTGGTCCCTTAAAAGTCTTCAAAAATTCATCAAATACTGAGCCATATTAGTCTGCCTTCTTCAAGGTCAGATACATCTTTATATCATGCTGGGTTTTGCCCAAATTTCAGCTCCTCTTAAACTAAACTAATGTATTGTCAAAATGCTATATTTGGGGCTGGATGCAGTGGATCACACCTGTAATCCCAGCATATTGGGAGGCTGAGCTGGGAGGATCACTTGAGCCCAGGAGTTTGAGACCAGCCTGGGAGCAACATAGTGAGACCCTATCTCTACAAAAAAATTTTAAAATTAGCCTGGTGTGGTGGCACATGTCTGTAGTCCCAGCTGCTTGGGAGGCTGAAGTGGGAGAATCACTTGAATCCAGGAGGCTGAGGCTGTAGTGAGCCATGATCATACCACCGTATTCCAGCCTGGGCAACACAGGAAGACTCCATCCCTGAAAAACAAAAGAAAAAGAAAAGAAAAGAAAAAAGCTATATTCGTTCTCAATTTTGATATAATGTATATAATCTTCATCAGTACTTATTTACACATGAACACATAGAATCTAGGCTATGGGTTGTACTTGGTGGGAGGCAGGGCGTGGAAGAAACTGTAGGCGTGAGATTGGTCATTGCCGGTTAACAACAGGTGCAAACACTGCTCTTTAAATTTAGCCATGGCACTTGGCGTCTTGTCTCTCAGCCGTCACTTATGGCAACTGCTACTGATTTGGAAAGGATCAAGGAAAGGATGACAGAAAGGGTCACATTTATTAAAAGGCAGAGAGAAAAAAGTTTTGTTCTCTTTTATTTAATAAAAACTAACCTAAGGAATGAAAAATAGTAAAAGACTTAGAGGGTATAAAGGCAGCTTAAAAAAATAGAAGAGGGAGGCCAGGCGTGGTGGCTCATTCCTGTAATCCCAGCACTTTGGGAGGCTGAGGCGGGTGGATCACCTGAGGTCAGGAGTTTGAGACCAGCCTGGCCAACATGGAGAAACCTCCTTTCTATTAAAAATACAAAAAATTAGTTGGCATGGTGGTGCACATCTATAATCCCAGCTACTCTGGAGACTGAGGCAGGAGAATTGCTTGAATCTGGGAGGTGGAGGTTGCAATGAGCCAAGATCACACCATTGCACTCCAGCTTGGGCAACAGGAGCGAAACTCTTTCTAAAAAAAAAAAAAAAAAAAAAAAGGAGAAGGAAATTATTAGGAAATTATTCAAAGATAATTATTAACAAATTGTTCTTAATTAGGGACTTTAAAAGCCATTCCAGCTGCCAAAACATGGGAGCAAAAGCATCTAAAAGCATTGGTTGAAGCTCAGAAAATAATTATTATTAATTCAGAGAAGGGGACAAGACCTGGATTAATATAATTTACTAATTCATTCATTGTCAGTCAGTCAAGAAAAATATATTGAATAGTAGGTGCGAGGCAATATATGTGAGGAGAAATTTTCCAAAATCTGCATTCCCTATATTGTGTATTTCTTTTTCTGAAATATTCATCTAACCACCATAACCCTGACCTTGAAATGGAATAAATCCTTCCCATAACTTTGTAGTCAAACATTTACATATCACTCCAAAGAATGAAAGATCCCTTGAGCAATCTCAGAGCATTAACATAATATGAATTTAAAACATACCACCAATGTAACAATCACCCCACTCAATGACTTTATTAAGAAAACATGAAAAGGCTGGGCATAGTGGCTCACACCTGTAATGCCAGCACTTTGGGAGGCCAAGGTGGGTGGATCATCTGAGGTCAGGAGTTCTAGACCAGTCTGACCAATATGGCGAAACCCCACCTCTACTAAAAATACAAAAATTAGCCAGGTGTGATGGCATGCTCCTGTAGTCCCAGTTACTCAGGAGGCTGAGACAGGAGAATTGTTTGAACCAAAGAGGCAGAGGTTACAGTGAGCCGAGATCCCGCCACTGCACTCCAGCCTGGGTGACAGAGCGAGACTCCGGAAAAAAAAAAAAAAAAAAGAAGACATGAGGAATAGCCATGTGCAGTGGCACTCCTATAATCCCAGCCACTGGGGAAGCTGAAGCTGAGGCAGGAGGATCACTGGAGCCCAGAAGTTCGAGACTAGCCTGGGCATCATAGTGAGGCCCTGCCTCCATTAAAAAAAAAAAAAAAAAAGACACTAAGAGATTGTAATTTTTTTCCTGTCAATGTGTAGTAGAGTACAATTCTATTTAAATGGTTTTAAACTACTTCATTGCCTAGGGTATAAACTAAATTTCAGTCTCAGAGAATTATAAGACAACATGGTATTACTTTCTTCATGCCTTGCTTTGCTAAGATATATATATTAGGCTGAAACAGGGCCCTTTGGGTTACTCACTATCAGGGGAAATAACTAAACTAATAAGCTTGTTAAAATTTAAGCTGAGTTTTCAGCACCTATAAATGCTACTACTTTAAGGCCCTGAAGCAATTATGCCTATTATCTGTTTGATCAAAACATTTTGTTTATTGCCAAGAGAAAATTTTCACATAATACCACTAGACGATTAACCCAAGATGGCGCGTGAAAGATCCTTACTCAGAATTTTGATTTAATTTGGAAATATCTTTATTATTACCTCCCACAATATGGATTTGATATCAAAGAGGATTTAATAAAGATTGTAAAGATTTAATGGTTCTTTTAAAATCCATCTTCGCTGCTTTGCTGCTTTCTTACCAATTTTGCCTTTTGGAAGGTGAAAAAATATGAAGAGACAAATAACTTCTTGTTTGCCAACCAGGTCCTTCTCCCAGAAATAGTCCTGGGACAGGCTGAGTGCAGTGGCTCATGCCTGTAATCCCAGCACTTTGGGAGGTTGAGGCGGGAAGACTGCTTGAGCTCAGGAGTTTGAGACCATCCTGGACAACACAATGAGACCAGCCTGGCCAAGATGATAAAACCCCGTCTCTACTAAAACTACAAAAATAAACAAAATTAGCCAGGCGTGGTGGCACATGCTTGTGGTCCCAGCTACTCAGTAGGCTAAGGTGATAAGATCGCTTGAGCCCGGAAGGATGAGGCTGCAGTGAGCTGAGATCACATGCCTGCACTCCAGCCTTGGCAACAGAGCAAGACCCCATCTCTTAAAAAACAAAAGAATTGCTTGCCAGGTGTGGTGGTTCTCCGCCTCTACTAAAAAATACAAAAAATTAGCCAGGCATGGTGACACGCGCCTGTAGTCCCAGCTACTCGAGAGGCTAAGGCAGGAGAATCGCTTGAACCTGGGAGGTGGAGGTTGCAGTGAGTTGAGATCACGCCACTGCACTCCAGCCTGGTCGACTGAGCAAGACGCGGTCTCGAAAAAAAAAAAAAAAGAAAAAAAAAAAGTCCTGGGACATAAATGAATCTTTTAGAATTAAATTTTACATATAAGCTAATACTAAGCAGGCCAATTTTGAGAATTAAAACCCTAATCATTTCTAGAATGTATCCTTTAAGATGGAATTCTCAATTTTTGTTTCATCTTGACAGATACACTTTTAATACATGCTCATCACAAACAATAGTTCCTAAAAGCATCTGAATAAATAAGATGAACTTTGGCTTTATACTCTTCCAAATGTGTTAGCTGTAACTACACTGTGTCCAGACATCTCCCAGTTAAAAGGATCTGAAATACTTCTTAAATTTAATAAAACAAATTCTGCAACTGCAGTAATGGCTATCACTGAGGTTCAAGAAATTAACTCTTTATTTCAACAAATAATACTTGGTTAAGTTACTACAGCCAACAAAATGAAGGCTCTGGCCTAACAAAGCTTACCATATAATAAAAATAAGGAAAGCAGGGGAAGATTGTAGGAAGTCATTCACCCAGATTTGAGGATCTGAGAAGGCACTTCTAGGGAAGCAATATTGGGTGAGGTCTGAAAGATCAGTAGGAGTAAATGCCAGAGGGAGAGTAGCGACATTTGATATCAGAGAGGCAATAAGAGCAGGTGACAAAGTATCTCATGAAAAAGATTAAGGAATTCGTATTAAGAATTTTTATTGCCAGGCCTGGTGACTCACTCCTGTAATCCCAGCACTTTGGGAGGCCGAGGCGGGTAGATCATGAGGTCTAGAACTCAAGACCAGCCTGACCAAGATGGTAAAATCCCGTCTCTACTAAAATTACAAAAATTAGCTGGGCATGGTGGCAGGCGCCTGTAATCCCAGCTACTTGGGAGGCTGAGGCAGGAGAATCACTTGAACCTGGGTGGCAAAGATTGTGGTGAGCTGAGATCGTGCCTGGGCAACAGAGTGAGACTCCATCTCAAAAAAAAAAAAAAAAAGAATTTGTATTAAGGAATCTGTATTAAACAATTTAGTATTCCTCTTTTATAAATGAAGAAATTGAGGTTAAGAATCTGCCCAAATTCAGGCCGGGTACAGTGGCTCATGCCTGTAATCCCAGCACTTTGGGAGGCCAAGGTGAGCAGATCACTTGAGGTCAGGAGTTCAAGACCAGCCTGGCCAACATGGTGAAACCCCATCTCTACTAAAAATACAAAAATTAGCTGGACACCGTGGCTCACACCCGTAATGCCAGCACTTTGGGAGCCTGAGGCAGGCGGATCACCTGAGGTCGGGAGTTCGAGACCAGCCTGACCAACATGGAGAAACCCTGTCTCTACTAAAGATACAAAATTACCCGGGCATGGTGGCACATGGCTGTAATCCCAGCTACTCGGGAGGCTGAGGCAGGAGAATCACTTGAACCTGGGAGGCCAAGGTTGAGGTGAGCCACGATTGTGCCATTGCACTCCAGCCTGGGCAACAAGAGTAACACTCTGTCTCAAAACAATAATAAAAATTTTTTTTAAAAAATTTTTTGATACAAAAATTAGCCAGGCGAGGTGGTGGGCTCCTGTAATCCCAGCTGCTTAGGAGGCCAAGGCGGAAGAATTGCTTGAACCCAGGAGACAGAGGTTGCAGTGTGCTGAGATTGTGCCACTGTGCTCTGCAGTCTAGCCTGGGTGACAGAGCCAGAGCCCGTCTCAAAAAAAAAAAAAAAAAAAGAATTGGCTTAAATTCAGTTCCCAAATTCAGGAATGAGAATCGGCTTAAATTCAGTTCCCAAATTCAGGAATGAGGGACTCCAGCACCTATACTCTTAACTATTAATGTAATCTGCCTCTCCAGTAACCAGCACTCTTGATGTGCAGTCCAATATAGTTCTCTTAAAGCTATAATTCATCATTGCTTTTATATCTCCCAGGCCATTCAGTTTGCAATGGAAAAAAAAGCAGTATAGAAGGTTAGAGCTGAAAAAGACTTGAAAGGGTCTCTAATTCAGTCTCTTAGTCCACAATGGAGCCACTGAGGTCTAAGCATGTAACTGACTTTCCCAAGACCACAAAGCTATTTGGTGGTAAAGGCAAGATTATAATCCAAGTTTCCAAACTCTCAAAGCAGTTCTCTTTTCACTATACCACAAAATCTGCCCCTCCTACATTCTCTTCCTTTGGGGATAGGTATTAGTATAGGATCCAAAGTTCTTGTTGACTCTTTGAATGGACTGGCTGACACAGTTAGGAAGGATTGGCAATTACACCTTTGCAGCTTCTACTTCCTGGTCTATATGCAATGCCACCTTCAATTCTACACATTAGCAGAGTGAGCAGGTAGGATGTGCTGTGCGAAAAAAAAATCTTGTTTTCTTTTTTGTTGTTGTTTTTGAATCAGAGTCTTGCTCTGTCACCAGGCTGGAGTGCAGTGGTGTGATCTCGGTTCACTGCAACCTCTGCCTCCCGGTTCAAGCAATTCTTCTGTCTCAGCCTCTGGAGTAGCTAGGACTACAGGTGCGCACCACCATGCCCAGCTAATTTTTGTGTTTTTAGTAGAGACGGGGGTTTCACCATATTGGCCATGTTGGTCTTAAACTCCTGACCTCATGATCTGTGATCCGCTCCCCTTGGCCTCCCAAAGTGCTGGGATTACAGGTGTGAGCCACGGCGCCCAGCCAAAAGATTGTGCTTTCAAACTGCTTTGCTACATTAGCTTTGTCTTAATACCTCAAACCCTCACATTATTTGCTCCTTTGGGTTAGAGCACTGGACACCTCTGTGAAAATGCCAATGGACAGTATAACTAAAGAAAGATCTTGTCAACACCTTAGCTGAAATTTATTTATACAATTAGCACTTGCCTCTTGGAAGAATCCTGAAGGAGTAGGACTCCGGAAAGATTAGGATTTTCGTGCAGAATCAAATGGTACAGGATGGCCTAATATGTATGAAGTAGGTTAGAGTGGGAACTGCAGTGAGGGGTCATGGCATATAAAGTCATTGAGCTCCTAGGGAAAGTGGGAAGGACATTGAGGCAGAAACAAGCATAGAGAATGGAGCACTTTTGTACAAATTAAAAAAAGAGGCCCTGGCCAGGCGCCGTGGCTCATGCCTGTAATCCCAGCACTTTGGGAGGCCAAGGTGGGTGGATCACCTGAGGTCAAGAGTTCAAGACCAGCCTGGCCAACATGGTGAAACCCCATCTCTACTGAAAAATATAAAAATTAGCCGGGCGTGGTGGCGCCTGCCTGTAATCCCAGACACTCGAGAGGCTGAGGCAGGAGAATCGCTTGAACCTGGGAGGCGGAGGTTGCAGTGAGCCAAGATCACGCCATTGCACTCCAGCCTGGGTGACAGAGCAACTCTGTCTCAAAAAAAAAAAAAAAAAGACCCCTTTTGCACATCCTGGAACACAGACTGGATTTCCACCCACAGTGGTCCCCTTGTAGATTCTAGAATAACATTGTTTCACCCAATGTTGTTTTGTTACAATGTTGATAAGGGGGGTAAAAAAGGAATCAATTCCTGGCTGGGGCCACTGGCTGGGCAGAGTTTGCACATTCCCCCTGTCCCATGTCTGCATGGGCTTTCTCTAGGTAGTCCGGTTTCCTCCCGCATCCCAAAGATGTGTACATTAGGTTCATTGGCGTGTCTACATTGTCCTAGTCTGAGTGAGTGTGTGTGCATGTGTGTGCACATGTGCATATGTGTGCCCTATGATGGGATAGTGTCCTACCCAGGGCTGGTTCCCACCTTGTTCCCTAAGCTGTCAGGATAGGCTCTGGCCACTCAGGACCCTGAACTGGAATAAACAAGTCAGAAAATGAATGAATGAATATAAATTATTGTAAAATAAAAATTCATAAAGTAGATGATAATCAACCCTCACCACACAATAAACAATGAGGTATGAAAGCACTCGGGGAGCCTGCCTCGTTTACGCTGTGTGGTGAGGGGAGTTGCTCCTTAAAATTTTCACTCTGCCCACATTTATTCCTTGGTTTCACCCACCACCAGTATGACCACTGTTACTCACTGATTCACCAAAAATACGTAAATAATTATCTTACTTGTTATCTTACTTGTTTTTATTAATTTCTTTTCTTTTCTTTTTTTCTTTTTCTTTTCTTTTTTTTTTTTTTTTTTTTTTTTGAGGGAGGCCTTGGTCTGTCTCCCAGACTAGAATGCAATGGCATAATCTCAGCTCACTGCAACCTCCACCTCCCAGGTTCAAGTGATCCTTCCACCACCTCAGCCTCCTAAGTAGCTGGGACCACAGGTGCACACCACCATGCCCAGCTAATTTTTGTATTTTTTGTGTATCTGCACACCTCGGCCTCCCAAAATGCTGGGATTATAGGCATGAGCTACCTCGCCTTGCCTAATCTTTCTTAAATGCATATATAGCTCACATTTATTTCAATATTTAATACTGGAAATGTTTTGAGTCTTTTTTTTTTTTTTTTTTTTGAGACTGCATCTTGCTCTGGTGCCCAGGCTGGCATCTGCAGTGGCATGATCTCAGCTCACCACAACCTCCACCTCCTGGGTTCAAGTGATTGTCCTGCCTCTGCCTCAGCCTCCAGAGCGGCTGGGATTACAGGCACACACCACCACGCCCAGCTAATTTTTGTGTTTTTAGTAGAGACAGGGTTTCACTATGTTGGCCAGGCTGATCTTGAACTCCTGACCTCAGGTGATCTGCCCACCTTGGCCTCCCAAAGTGTTGGAATTACAGGCTTAAGCCACTACGCCCAGGCTGAGTCTTTATTAACAAGTTCGATGATGTTTTTGTGACCAGGAATATGCCATGGGAACTTAACTGTTGTTTATAACAATTAGCCTGTGATAAAATTGATTTTATAGTCAGTTCACCTAAAGTCATGGTTTCCAAGAATCTATCAACAGCATTAAGTGAAAACTTACTGTGCACTGAACAATTTGTGACCAACTTGTATCAAGCACATACATCATAATGTTGCTTAGGGCCTGCTCTGCCTGCACTCCCACTGTTGTTACTCTTTTCCCAAGATAGCCCTAGAAAATGAGAAAGGAACTAATATTCACAGTGCCTAGTTGCAGCCCTCACTGATCTACTGATCCCCTACTCTGTGCAGTTACTGTGATCACAAAAAACTCCGTGAATTGTATATTCTCATCCCAGTTTTACAGATGAGAAAAATAATGGTCCAAAGAGCTTAAGTAGTTTCCCTCAGGCACATAACTAAGAAATCATTCAAAGAGGTTAAGTATTATGTGCTGAGCTGAGTCAAATTGAGGTCTTCTGACTCACGCTTTTCTTGTCTCATTCTACCACGCCCTGTCACCGATAATTGCTTCCTTGAGTTTGTGCAGTTGCACATTCTCAGTTATGTGAACCCCATTTACTCCACCGCATTGACCTTCAATGGGCTGATTTATCACAGGTGAGCTGTTGACTTCTCATTTGTAAGTGGGCCATCTGGCAAGCAGCATATGGAAGCAGACCCTTTAACAAGGTCATAACAAGGTTAATTGACTCTAGATTTTAGACTATTTTTCTAAAATCTGAAAGAAAGAAATACTGTTTGATGTTGAGTACCAGCTGTTAGTGAGGTGTTGTGCTGGGTGCTGTATAGATATTACATTATAACTTCTTGTTTAATCCTCACAATATCCCTGTGAGGAAAATACTACACTAGCCTCCATTTTTCCAATGAAAAACAAATGTGACATTGAGAAGTAACTTGCTAAAGATCTCTTGAGCACAAGAATTTGAGGCCAGCCTAGGTAACATGGTAAGACTTCGTTTTTACAAAAAAATATTTTCAAAAAAATTAGTCAGGTGTGGTGGTAGCTCCCCTCTAGTCCCAGCTACTTGGGAGGCTGAGGTGGAAGGATTGCTTGAGCCCAAGAGGTTGAAGCTGCAGTGAGCTGAGAATCACACCACTGCACTCCAGCCTAGACAACAGAACAAGACCCTGTCTCAAAAAAAAAAAAAAAAAAAAAAAAAAAAAAAAAAAAAAAAAAGGTTTGTAGCTCAGTTAATTCACTAGTGTCCTTCTCCAGCTTGTTTAGAAAGCATAGGAAATCATTTATAGCAAGTCAATTCACAGTTCTAACTTTAGGATTCTACCTGCAACTATCATGTTCAACTTATAGTACCCTTGGTAAAACCCTAAACAAATAGGCATATAGTACCCAGACACATTTAAAGAAATGCATTTCTACCTTATTGGAAAAAAAAAAAAAAAAAAAGACTCACAATCGATGTCTAATGGTCTAATATCTATACATTGCTAATACAATGAAAAAAAGATGCAGCCAGGTGCGGTGGCTCACGTCTGTAATCCCAACGCTTTGGGAGGCCAAGATGGGCGTATCACGAGGTCAGGAGATCGAGACCATCCTGGCTAACACAGTGAAACCTCGTCTCTACTAAAAATACGAAAAAAAAAAAAAATTAGCCGGGTGTGGTGGTGGGCGCCTGTAGTCCCAGCCACTTGGGAGGCTGAGGCAGGAGAATGGCGGGAACCTGGGAGGCGGAGCTTGCAGTGAACCGAGATCACGCCACTGCACTCCAGCCTGGGTGACAGAGCAAGACTCTGTCTCAACCAAAAAAAAAAAGAAAAGAAAGAAAAGAAAAAAAAGATGCAAAATAAATATTTTTGCATCCATTTCTCAAAAAAACTATTGAGTAGCTTAAAGTTTATCTAGAAATCGCTTCAAGCAGAGTGCAGTGTCTCATGCCTTTAATCACAACACTTTGAGAGGCTGAGGCAGGAGGATGTCTTAAGCCCAGAAGTTGGAAACGAACTTGGGCAACGTGGCGAAATCCTGTCTCTCCAAAAAGTACAAAAATTAGCTGCGCATGGTGGCATTCTTTCTCATGTGGTCCCAGCTACTCAGGAGGCTGAGACGGGAGGATCACTTGTGCCCAGGAGTTCGAAGTTGCCATGAACCGTGATCATGATACTATACCCCCAGCCTGGATGACAGAGCAAGACCCTATCTAAACAAAAAAAAAAAAAAAAAAAAGGAAAATAAATTGCCTCAAAGGTAAAAATCAAAATATTGCCAAAGCCTTTTAGGAAAAGATAGTAGAAAGAATATTGAAAGTGGTTTTGGAGACCTAGATTCTGCATCTAGATCTACTACCACGCAATCCGTGTGACCTTTGCCCAAACTGCTCCTCAATTTCTGCTTCCCAACCTGTAAAATGAGAATACTCAATTCTCTAGGTTGTTGTAAAGATGTAAAAGCGAGAAAAGAAAAAGAAAAAGATTACGTACATAAAGCTACATGACAGCCTAACAAATGTCAGTTTAATTAAAACCAGGAGTGTTACACTAAAGATGTTCTGCATCTTCTAATTTATTGTTTAAAAAAAACAAAAAAACAAAAAACTAAGAGAGAATTATGAAGAAATAACATCTTTGTTCATTTGGCTCCTACCTTTCTGGAATTCTGATTTATATGAAAAGTTTCACTGTTGAGGAAGTCTATATGAGCTTTATATCTCTTTAAGCAGTGCAAATGCCTGTGCCCTTGAAAATACATGTATGTCTGAGGAGGGGACCAAGTGTCAGCTTATATAATGAGAACTCATCTCACTGGCCAGGCATGGTGGCTTATTCCTGTAATTCCAGCACTTTGGAAGGCCAATGTGGGAGGTATTACTCATAGCCAGGAGTTCGAGACTGGCCTGGGCAACAAAGAAAGACCCCATCTCTACCAAAAAAATTTTTTTAGTTAAAAAAAAAAGAACTCATCTCACTGATTCTCTTATAATCTTTTTCAAATTAGGTAAAAAGCCTCATGATTTCTGACTGGTGTCATTTATCCATATGTGTAAGGTTAAGCAACAGATGTTTTAAATGTAGGACAAAAGCTGGCCCCCCTCCGTCTCTTCTATTTTCTCCTCTTCTTCCTTGGTCTATTCTCAGAGCTTGAAATGGACCACATTACCTTTCAGACTGACACAATAGACTAGCCAACGCACTGAAAAACTGAGCTCTCCAGCTTGCTGATTCACACCTTCTTTAAGCAAAGAGATGATTGTTTTTAACTCATAATGTCTTTATTATTTCCTGACTCCTAACAAGCTTCAGTCAACCGAGATCCTTTTGTATCACACAAGTAAATACTGAAATAGAAAAAAACAACAATGTCCAAAAAGAATTTCCATTTTAGATTTTTTTTCCCTTAGGTAAGCTAAAAAATGAATTATTCTGCTCATCTAAAATGAAAAATATTAATGCTGGTTAGCCCTTCATAGCGTTAGGGTAACACTTTTTGATGAAATTCAGTAATTTAGTCTTGCAGCTTAATGGCAGGATCAATGAGCAAGGAGTTAGAAGGCTTGGACTCTATTTTCAGTTCTCTCTCTGGCTCATTACCACCACTCTGCCCTGACCATCTCCTATTATTACTGGGAATCTCAATTATGTTAGCAATGAAATTCGGAAAAAACACTCTGTAAGCTAACAAATAAGAGGATGCCGCAATCTTATTTCTTCAGTTGATGTACCATTACGGTCTCAAGCAAGAATTTGGCCAATTTGGTACCCCAGTTTCTTTATCTATGAAAAAAAATGATAAAGCATTTGCTCATCTTCCTTCCGCCTCCTTCACACAAATGTAGTAATTACCAGGGAATTGGTATCAATGCTATAAAAATTCTTGGATCTCGCTAGAACATTTCTATATAAAGAGGAGTGTCCTTTCAATTATTTCCACTGGTATTTTTAGGTACTTAGTACTCTCTGAGTTTGAGCCAGATCAATTCTATTTGGAAAAGATTACTAT